>NC_040022.1:2064353-2205371 GCF_000972845.2 Larimichthys crocea
CTGCCATGGTGTAATGAATTACTATTCAAGAGCCAGACTTTATCTTTGGGTTTTCAAACTGCTAAAAAACACACCTTTGAAAGCTGCCTTGTATGATTTTCTGTCTCTAGGACTGTATTTGATCTGGAATTACGAGAAAAATACAGATTTTATGGTCCCATCATTGGCTTTCAATGGCTTTCAGAATACAGTTCAAAATTCTATTACTCACTTATAAGGCATTAAATGGATTGGCTCCAAGCTATATATTTGACCTACAAAGCCCATTCGTACCAGGGCACCCACTTATATCAGCAGAAAAAGCTCTTCTTGCTGTTACTAAAACTAGATTGGAAATGGAGGGTGACTGTGCTATTTCTGCCATGGTGTAATGAATTACTATTCAAGAGCCAGACTTTATCTTTGGGTTTTCTTCAAACTGCTAAAAACACACCTTTGAAAGCTGCCTTGTATGATTTTCTGTCTCTAGGACTGTTTTATACCACTGTTTGTTTTATTATTGTTACATCCCATTTATCCAGTCATGCTAGCAGCATGGAAAGGTCAGTTTGTTCACCACTTTGTTCCAGACTCAACAGCTATTAGTTTGATTATCATGAAATTTCATACAGACATTCATGGTCTCCAGATTACCCTGGGCATTTCCTGTAGTGCCAGCATGAGGTTGACATTGGTGGTGCAAGGAAAAATATCTTGACGACTATTAAATGGACCGCCATGAACTTTGCAACAGATCTTGAAGGTACTTAGAGGTTAAAGTTTCACCTTATTCGAGGAATCATCTCAACATCAAGTCCAACCTTCCATCAAATTTCAGTTGTTTCTGTCTTCTCGCTCTATATTGCGACCTGAGAAGGTACCCTTCTCCTTCTCCTCCACCTCCTCTGGCATTTTTTTTACCTCCATATCTCTCCCTTGTTCAACACCTCCCTGCCCTCCAAGCTTTAATGCACCAGCAGCGTTCCCCTCATTCACCACACAAATGTCACTTTCTAATTGGCAGGCACTGGCGAGGCAGGAGAGCATCGCTGCTTGGACAGCTGTTAATCTAGGCGGGTTGGCGGCGGTGGCGAGATTGTGGCAGTGACAGTGGCGGGGAGAGGGATGACAATCTGGAACAGCACTGAGAATGACGCAATGAGGGAGAAAGAGTTTGAGTGTGGTGCAAAATCAGCGCTCATGACCCGGCCTGTCCACACATCTGTCTGTCATTGTGACATTATGTGGAAGAAAAAAAAATAAAAGGAACGCACAAATTAAAATGTGGTGTCACTGAACATCTCTCACCGTCTCTGCATTCATGTATCTCGTGGACCGTGTTGTAGAGGTAATTATGAATGTACAAGCACACATCCTGCAGTTTCATTCAAGCCTCTGCTCTGAAGCCTCAGTATCACCAGCACAGGGATGTAATGGGTTTTCTCCCCCCATCTCCACCTCCCCACCACCCATCCACCTCCCTCTCTCTCTCTCTTTCTTTCGCTTCATCTTCCCTCTCTTTCCTTCACACACATACACACACACACACACGATGAAGCACACACAGCCACACAGCGCTCGGGGAACCAATCACCATCGCCTGTTTTCAGGTCCTGTTTGTGAATGGGATTTTTACGGGAGAGGAGGAGGCAAGGCGCCTCTGCATTTGTAGGCATGCAGCTGCTACACCGGGGAAACATCACCATCCCATTCTCATTTTTTTACCCCCCCTCGCCTCCTCCTATTGAAATATTTCTCTGACTTTCTGTTGGCTGCTCTCTAATTCATTTCTGATGTTTTGGTTTGTTTATTCTCACGTCCTCGTTTCCATTTTTGCTTTTTCTTTCCGTCTCTTGAACTCTCTGAATGTTTTTTTTTCTTGTCTTTTACGATGCAGCAGTGGAGTGTGACTGCTGCATCGTAAATAGCTCTTTCATGCTTTTCTTTCACTTTCCCCCCCTCATATACCATCACCATCATCACCATCATCACCATCATCACCATCATCATCATCTTTTTTTTTCACTCTCACACTGCAGAACATCTGTCTTTCCCCACTACATCTTTTCTTCTCCTCTTCATCACCCCATCTGCCTCCTGAAGCAGCAATTGCTGCAGGTTAATGACCATCACCACCACCAACACACACACACCCACAGACACACTGAAGACACTTACCTCCAGTGACAGAGTCTTTCGTCCCGAGTGCTTCTGAATCCTCAGTGGTTGAAGGAAGAGCGACGAGCCTGCGAGCTTCTGGCGGCCGGAGAGTAGTGGAGGACAGAAAGAGACAGAAAGAGGCAGAAAGAGAGTGAAAGAGAGATAAAAGACAGCAGAGAGAGTGAGAGGGATAAAGAGAGAGAGAGAGAAAGTGGATGAGAGCAGGCAGGCTGCGCGAAGAGGAGGAGGAGGAAGAGGAGGAGGAGGAGGAGGGTGCTCCGGCTGGCTGGAGGTGAGATGAAGGGGAGAAAGAGAGAGGGAGGGAGAGATAAAGGAAGAGGGAGGGAGAGAGTGAGGGTGCGCTGGATTGGGATAGGAGGGGATTGTGTGATGTTTCGAGAGAAGGAGGAGGAGGAGGAGGAGGAGGGATTGCAGGGGATGGAGGGAGAGGAAAGTTGGAGAGAGAAGGGAGGAAGAAAGGGTGAGGATGCAGAGACAGAGAAGAAAAAGAGGTAGAGCGGAGAGAGGAAAAAGAGGCTAAGAGGTAGAGAGCAGGTGTGTTGGTACAAGTGAAACCATCAGATTTCACAACACAACTTTTATCTCAACTGTAACAAACACAAATACAACTCGTGTCCAGCCGTCACATGCTGCCAGTCCCCGGAGACAATCAATTCCAGAGTGGAGAAAATGTCCTTCCATCCATTAAATCACACTGTGATCCAGTCCTGTGTCGGTGTGTGGCAGTACGGATTCTGCAATTAACTTTGGAGCAATAACTTATTACAGCTGGCGGACGAAGAAAAAAAAAGAAAAAGATAGAGCTGACTGAGTTTTGAGAGGGCTGGTGACAGAAACGTGTTCGGTTTAATGAAAGAGAGGATGGAGTGATAATGACAGAGGTGCATTAGAGCGGATGTGTAAAGTGAAGGAAGGGTACAGCAGACTGGCCGGCTGAGTGGACGATGATGATGATGTGAAGATCCACTGATCTGTCACGTGCCCTTCGGAAAGTTTAAGTAGGGTAATGGGTCACGTGTGGATGGTACAGTAGTGACGCTGGATGCATGCACGTCTCTCATTTAACAGCCATGGACGGATTGTAAAGAGGTCCCTGTGTGCAGAAGCACACGGCCATCGCCCCTCCTGTATAGAAGCAACACAGGCGACGGAAAGAGAAGTCTGCTTCTCTTTTTTTCTCGTGTCACAGCTGATTTTGAACGTCATTGAGTCATTCTGTGTCTCTGTGGTTGTCCTCCGTCTCTTGCGTCGCTTTTAATTGTTTCCCTCGCAGTCACTTTGCACCTCCTCTAGTTGTTTTGTGTTTCTTGTGTTTCTTACACAGTTTCCCCGCGGGGATTAAAAAAGTATTTCTGATTCTGATTCTGATTCTTTGTGCTCTCTGTTTGTAGTCGCCTCTTTGTAGACGTCCTCTGTCATTTTGTTTTGTGTTATGTTGTCGTGTTGCTTCTCTCTTTTGAGCTGATTGTCGTTGTGGTCGTTTTGTGTTGCCATTTACATCTTTTCACATTTATTTCATCTTGCTTCTTTGCCCTCATTCTTTCAGATCATTTTGTTGTGTTGTTTTGCATCTTTGTGGTCATTTTGCATCTCTTTTTGTTCGTTTATTGTCTCTGTGTAGTCTTTTTGTGTTTCTTTGTGTTGTCGTGAGCTGTTTTGCATCTCTTTAAGTTCACTTATTGCCTCCTTGTAGTCAATTTGTACCTTTCTGGTCATCTTGCATCCTATCTTGTGTCTCTCTGTAGCCATTTTAAATCTTTTTGCAGGTGTTTCATCGACTCCCCAACAAGAAATGTTAACGATCTCTTCAAACAGAGGCCTGGTGAGGCTGTCTAATCCTGTGTGGTCAAAGAAATCCTAATTATTTTCCGTGTGTGGCGTCTGTGTCTGTTTTATCTCTGCAGGCGAATGAATCCTTTGCTGAATTTACCAAAAAAAAAAAAAAAGCGTGCAGCCTGGTAAAAAACCTTCTGGACATGATTTTGAAAAAAGTACTGATTTCAAATTACAGGTCATATTCATCATAGCGTGACCTGAGGGACCTGTGATAACACAGATGTAATACATCTCTCTTTGTATTCAGAGTCAGAGGTCTGGGTCAGCTACAGCTGCTGAGGCATGGTTTCATTTTCTCAAGGTGAGGATTTATTTTGCTCAAGGACACTTCAGCAGAGTGGATGGAGCTTAATCCCGGGACTTCTGTGCTCAGCTGTTTAAACACATCACAGTGGCAGTCCATTTTCATGTGAGGCTGCTAAAAAATCAACTCCACACATCTTCAAAACAATCTAAAATACCCCGAGGCAGGCCTGAAATGTGCTGCTCCCCACACGCTAATGTGCTGCTCCATGGGATTCATCCCTGTGAGACTCCATGTGAAGCAAATCACTCTCCAGAAGGTGTGTGTGTGTGTTATACATCTGTGTGTGCACGCATATGTAAACCCCACAAACATGTTTTTGTGTTTGTAAAACAGATGGACAGCAAGAGAGATCGACAGCAAATAAGAGAGAGAGAGAGAGATATGAAGGCACAGTTCCAGCTTTGAAGGATTGCTTCTTACAAGCTGCTACATTTGTGTCGGGTCCAGAGCTGCAGCTTCAAACACCCCAGATCAGACTCCGGCTGCCAGTCTTACTCAAACACCACTGGCAATAAAAAGAGGAAGTCGGTGCACTGCACGCTCTCCAAAGTAAAACCACAGAGTTTATTCATTCAGATACAAATGTTTGTTTCTAGACCTGCAGACTTTACTACCATCGCTCCCGGGCTGTTACATGGGCCGTTAAGTGAGAGCTCATGTGGTTTGAATGGCTGCATGCATCAGCGCTGACACTGGCATAAATTTCAATGTGATTTCTTGTCTTGCTTTTGATTTCATTGTTCTCGAGTGATTTTGGGAAACGGGCGGTAATGGGATGCTACTGCGCTGTGACAGGAATAACCTCGAGTGTGTGTGTGTGTGTGTGTGTGTGTGTGTGTGTGTGTGTGCCCTCTGATAGAAAGAGAAGGCACAGAATTAATGAGACAGGAGAAAGAGAGCAAGGCATGTCTCCTGTTGCTGTTTATCAGCCCACAGCACTCTGCTCAGATTAAACTACAACTACTTTATAATTACTATAATGTATTCTTATTGGACAAGTATGCCTTTCTTAATATAGAGTCCAATAATTGACTGTGTCTCTCTCTCTGTCTCTCTCTCTGTCTCTCTCTCTCTCTCTCTCTCTCTCGCACACACTCACTATTGATCTTATTAATTTGCATTACATTCTCATTAGCCTCAAAGACTATTTCATTTTACACCAGCAGGATGCCGGCTGTGCACTGTTAGTCAACAACGACACATCGGCCCGGTCATTTGGATTCTTTTTTCAAATCTTTTTGTCCTTCTCGATTCATTGATTATTTCATTTAACCTGAAAAATCCCCTAAAATAATGATTTCAGATGCACGATCCAGTCCTTTAACATGCCCTCTGTGCCAGCTTGTTTACGCTGTGAGTTAAGGGTCTTTATAAATGAGATTCCCACCCTCCCACCATGTTTCACCATAACACCGGGAGCACCTGTCATTTTAAAATGATTCCCAGTGTATCAAAACAGGAAAAGTAAAGTCCTGAATGTTGTATTGTAAAGTTTAATTTGTCATAAATAACCAGAAATAGAAATTCATTGATATCTTCTTTGTGACGGGTTTCCACTGCTGACAAAGCGTCTTTGTGTTGTGAAGGAGAGCCTGACACACCGTGCACAGTGGAAAGCAAAGAAGACATTGTGAGTTCAAGTGTTTCGCACATCACATCACATCAAAGGGACTTAACCGGCTATCACTGCTGGGGATGGAGGATGTTTTCTGGGGACAGTTCACAGAAGAGTCATCTATAAACCGGGCGATGTCTTTCTCATGTAGCTGTTCTTAAGAGGAAATACGTATTTGGAACAGTGTTGAATCAAACTCGATTTAAAAAGCTGCAAATGTCACATATGTGCTATCAAATTAAAGAGGAAGTTGCACTTGACTTCCGTCTCGAGGGTTAAATCTTGCCTAAGTGTGTAAAATTGCCCAAAAGGATGAATATGTCACATCAAAATCAACCAACAACCTGTGTTTGAGACCATAAATTTCTGCCCCTAAGAGCTTCCCAAGGCAGAGCATATATCTTATCAGTTAAAGTGACAAAGTGGGACAGCGTCGGAAATTGAAATTCAAAAGCACAAACTGTTGCCTCAGCAGAGAAGGCTGGTTGTACATCTAGTCAAATGAAAAGCTGGGACAAACCAATATAAAAAAAATAAATAAAAAAACATAAACAAACTCAGTGACGTCTTCTATTTTTCTCTTTCTGTGCATTTGCCAACAAAACAGGATGTGTGGTTGTATAGCTGTTAGTGGTGAAAAGGAAATAAAAGTTTCCTGCTGGCTCTCACACACGCTTGCAGACTGTGTCGAACACACACTGTTACATTTCTTCCAGTCTTAGTCGTGTGGTTTCTTCTCTAAGTCTGGATTCTCATCGGCTGCCGTAAAGTTCTGGTATAAGTTCTGTTCATAGGAGCATCAACGATACAGCAGTCATTTTCTAACACACTTGAAATGTGTTTTCTGTATCCAGGCTGTAGTGTGTGTGTGTGTGTGTGTTTGTGTATTAAACTCAAATGGAAACACACTGTTGACATTTCATTTGGGGCATTTGGAGATGATGTTCTCTGGGACTGATGTTATTTACTGTTCACTAAAGCAGAGAGATAAAGTCGTTCACACAGAAACCGATTGGGCCCCCCTGAGGTAGCTACATTAAATAACTCTCCATCCAAACCTCCGCAGGATGTTTTCTGTTGTCCGATGTCTGCAGGAATTAAAGACAAAGAACAAACCAAGAGTTTAAAATAACGTACTAAATATCTTCAATAACTCCGCTCATTGTCATCATGCGTGCACGCACACAGCAGAGGTGTGAACATGCACGCAGCAGTTGTAGTTTGTGATCACTAGGTGGCATGGTTGAGATTGAAATGAGGATAAGCTGACTGGAAAACAAAGTAATCAAATTATATAAGATTGGAATGTTTAGTAATTTTACTGTTGTATTATGAAATGATTACTATTATTATATTCTGCACAAGAGCCAGCCGCATGCAGTAATCTAGTGGTGGAAAGTAACTAAGTACATTCATTCAAGTAAGAAAGTTGGAGTTACATTAGGAAACAAATAAATCATAATTCTGGCATTGTTCTGTATAAAATATGACTGTTGAAGCATCAGTAAAGATGTTATGATACACTTGAACAATCCAAACAGCTCTGCCATAAATTCAACTTTTATGAAGCTGATAATGTTTCAGTTCTTGTTGACCCTGTCAGAGGTAACAGACTTTTACAAACAGACTTTTTAAAAATTGATTTCTTTTATGTGTTATGACATATTTCATGTTACTCTCTTTGTGTTGTCTCGTAGCTTTTAGTTCATTGTTTGTTCTTGTGTTCTGCTTCATTGTAAAGCACTTTGTAGCTGTGGTTTTAAAGGTGCTATAAATAAAGTTTATTATTATTATAATTAGGTGAAATCTTCTCAAACATAGCACTTTTACCTAACATTTTTTTAACTGAACAATATTACTTTACTGTATTTGTTTTTAACACTGCAGCAACCCCCTCAGAACATCTTTAAAGTAGAATAGCGGCCGTACGTGTCCAGTAGTTTCATCTTTAATTTACAGTCAAGGCCCAAAGATTGACGCAATTCACACACTCCTCCTCACTTTCCTAATTTGGGGTCACATTTGTTTTTTGTTTTTCTGCAAAGCATCACATTCTGATATTTATATCTCTTGAAAAGCAAACCTGATCCCCCCGTGTTGCACGACCAGAGTTTATTAATGTGATTCTTGACACACACACAAGATGATTGGCGAGTTCCTCATCGTTTCTGAGAACCAGAGGAAGGTTTTTTTTCTTTCTTCTTTCTCTAGAGAACAAAACTATTCTAGTCTTCAGTTAGACACGCTTGTGAAGTGTCAATTCAGTGGCGGCTTTACAGCAACACTTGCCAGTTGTTAAATATTTGCTTGGACTTGTTAAAGGAAAAGCATGACAACCTGTGAAATAGATTCATTTGACTGATGTTGAGCCACGTTTTTTTTTGCATACAAGAACATGCTTTAGGTGTTTGATCTGATTCTGATTCAGTAAGGTTGCTTCATTTACGACAGCTTCGCACAGGCGGTGACTTGTGAGGGTTTAAAGTGTGGTCATTGTAAATTGTGCTAGTCGCAGCAAAGTTGAAATGAGGAATTGGTCGAGCTGTATCTTCACTCATCATCAACTTTGCTCAGACTGAGGCTATGTGTTAGCAGGAAGTCAAAAAACAACAGACACACAGAGAGAGAAAAGGTCAGCTGATACTTTTGAATAACAAATAGTGTGAATAAAGAAGTTAACCTGACATGAACTGGCTTTTCGATCAGAAACAACAAATTAAAGTTGATTTTCTTCCAACATGTCGTGTTTCTGGTTTTACCCTATGCGGTCTTAAATCATAATTTTTTATCTGGCTCTGCGATGCAAAGATTTTCTTTCTTCCTTGTGACTCAAAAGCATCAAGATAAGACCGTCATAAGACTGTGATGTGGCTCATGATCTAAGAAATGTAAACTGCTGGGCGTGTCAGATTACATCAAGATTTTATTAGTGAGATTAAAGCGACAAGCATGAATGTAATATAAAATGTGTCTGGGCAGGGTAGGGACTGGGGGGGAAAAAGGTCTTTAAATAGCGAATTCATTTTGCAGAAGAGTGTTGATGCTTCAGAGAAAAGAGATCTGAAAAGCGTGTCAGAGTTTGAGTCATAGTCAGAGTTCAGTTTCTAATTTGTTTTTGAGGAATTAATATAATAGAGTCTGCAAGTGCTGCGGTGAACTCAATAAAAACCCATTTTCACTTTGTTATCCCATTAAACAGGTGGAAAGAGATCACAACTGTAAGTGTGCACATTTTATTGTATTTATTTCTTCTGTCCGATGATAAATGTGTATTAGTGTATTGATGAGTGTATTAGTGTAAGTGAAAGTGATTCACTGATTGTGCTACCGACATGGTTTGCTGGGTGAAATGTTCTGACTCAATATGAGTTCTGTTCTTCGAACTTCACTGGACCAGAAACAAATCCGACCAGAATTACTTTTTAGTATCGTACCAAGAAAACTTTATTATAATTAGTGTTATGATTCAGCAACACACTCAACATTTAAAGGGCTAGTGTGTCGGCTATATTTACAGACTACGGCAAAGAAATGAAATATAATATGCATGACTTTGTTTACATCAGCGTTCAATCACCTGAAAATAACAATCATTATGTTTTTGTTTCTTTTGGAAGAAGTGCCAAAAACTGCAGTTCCTCAAACGTCCACTTGAGGCTGGCTCCAGAAGTGAGTCAGTCTCCATAAGTCCCCATGTTCAAATGTCCAACTTCACAGCAGAAATAAACATGTTTACAGCCTGGTACAAAAAACTGTTTTGGTCTCTGTAGCTAATTTCCCCGTTCATGACAACTGTACTGAGGGTGAATTTATATACAACTCACCTGTTCACACTATATTAAGGCTTAAAGTTGTGCAGGATTAAGAGTGTGGTTGCTTTGATTGACATAGGTGCCACCTTGTTTTAGCAGATTCAGCGTCTATATATATTTATACTGTCTATCAGCATTTTGTGTTTTTCGCGTCTTCTGTGGCCACCATGGTTTTTTCTATCCTGCTGGATGCCACGCACCACGAAAATGAGGCAAATACAGTATATCATCAAAAATAAACATCAAATCCTTGTTGGCAAAAGTTTTTAACAATGCTTTTCTCTCTCTGCATGTGACAGCGGAACAAATGTCAGATTCTTTGCATGAGTAAAAGTAGCAACAACTAAAAAATACAGTGTACATGTGTAAATGAGCACTACTATTATCAGCAAAACATATTCAGAGTTTAAAGGTCAGAGCTCTCTTGTACTTTCCGTATTAAAACAGACATATATTATACATGATGTTATTATTAATGCAGGGGGAGCTCACTTCTCTTTCTGTAGTTTCATCTGAAACAATACATCATAGTATAAAAGTTGTATTGAAGTACATCCCCTTTAATGGGGAAATTTGACACATACAGTCCCCAGAATACAAGCATATGCACACAAAGAGCGAATATACATGCAAATGTGGAGATGGTGGAGTGAAGTGGTGCACTGGAAGCCGTTCAGCTACCAGTCCATGGTCCATACTGTGGTCCTGTGCTGGCCTTGGCCCCAACCAAATCCCCACAGACTGAGCTACTGCCAGCCCTTCTGTGTGCTAAATGTTAAGATAAATGTAGTGGAGTAAAAGTACAATATTTACCTCTGAAAAATACTGAAAAGAGTCTTAAAGTAGCTGAAAATACAATTCACTGACAAAATAATGTAGATGTTACTTTCTAGTTTGTATTGACTCGATCATTAATAAATATTTTATCTTGTCTGTCTAATATATCCTAACCCTAATATAACATAATAATCTAATCTAATTTAATCTAATCTAATCTAATCTAATCTAATCTAATCTAATCTAATCTAACCACTCGTGCATTTTTTTCACAAATCTGAATTGAGGCTAATTTGTGTGTTTTTCTCCCATGGAGTTATGAAACTCTGCCCCCACAAAAGAAGTGGGTGAACCACATGAGCTACAGCAACCTTGCTGCTGACTGCAGAGAGGTCAGGCTGGTTCTGTAGGCTGATTAAGGTCACTGGAAAATGTATCTGAAGCAGCAGATTACTGTAAGATCGACAGTAGCTGTAATATCACGACATCCTGAACACGACATCTAACCCGAGAGAGGTTTCACCTGCACGCAGCAGAGCTACGCAGACCAAATGTGTAACCGTGCTGCTACCTGCGGTTGATAAATCGCTTGTGTTTAGAGGAGAACATCTCATGAAACCAAAATATGTATCCTCTGTGTGACCAGAGAGCAAAACTGGTTTGATTTATTGCATTCAAACAGGAAATGTTGCTGTCTTGTGTCAACTGTTACTGTGTACAACCATCAACGTGCCAGAAATGTCTAATAATATCATTTATTTTTGCCTTTATCCCCCAGATTAAATGTGAGTTCACGTACTGGAGCACTGGAGCAAATGCAAACGTCTGATGTATGATTATTAAAATGATACTGACATTAAGTGACACTGTGGACAAAGAAAGAGGAAACTGTACTTCACAGAGGAAACTCCCACAGACTTCTCGACACTGTTCATGAGGAGCTGGCTGACAAGAAGGTTTGTGACAGACGGACAAAGAAAATCATGTCAGGCAGGTAGCTGGGAGATTCACTGTATGTGATTTAAAGTATGGCTCATATGAACACTTGATGTCATGCGTGTATGCTGTACCGGAGAGAAGGTTCACATAAGTGATGTCGGGAAGTCGACTGGACTCCATGATCTGTGACTCAGTCGTGTGTTAAATTACAGAGAATTTTCTTAAGAGGGGTTTGCGTAATGTAATGACACTGACAGGAATGTGGCAACCATTCAAACTTCAGTTTTACAGTGACAGGAATCAATCACTCCTCAGACGGTAATTTTCCTACGTGTGCAGGTTTTCCATGTTTGTTCGGCTTCATCTCTCTTTGTTTTGAAGCAGGTGATGGTTTCATGTCAGCTTCACTGTGAGAGCTGCCAACGTGCTCTTCTGTTTGTAACCACAGACAACAAAAGGGTTTCAAAGTCAGTGTCGGCTTCCCACTTTCCCCTGATGGGTTTCCCCCCTCTCTGAGGCTGCTGCTATAATCAGCAGCCAGAAAAGGCAGAAGCTGAGTTTGTTCTGCTTGAGCGACCCTTAAAATCCCCCCTTTGGTTTGTCATTGTTCAAACGCAGATCCTTTTCTCTCCTTTTTGCATATTTTTTGGTTTATTTCAAGATATTCAAACTTTGAAAGAACACACAAGATTTTGCACAAGTCTGATTTAACAGTTTGAAATGGAAAACATATTCATATCTCAAATATATATGTTTTAAATCATTGTAAGGTAATCATTTGTTTCATTAGGAAGCTACAGAACTGATAAATTAAACCAATAACTAACAAATGTGTTTTCAATTACTCAGATTTCATCAACATTAACATTCAGAATAATCTTTTAAATTGTGTTATTTGTTCTAAAAAGATAGATATATAAGTATCTATCTTATCCTGAGAGGAAAATAAAGCAGCATGCCAACATACATCAGAATCAACCTATAACACAGTAGCCATGCGTTAAAATTAACCTGAGATCAATCTAAATTATTCTAAATTAAAACCTGCGCTAAAGTATTTTTTTACTATCGTTATAAGATAATAAAGGGTGAACTTAAGTAGAAAGCATTGTGTTAAATGTGTGGGCGACTTACAGATACTTTTGGGTGTAGATAATAAAAAAAAATATGAATAAAAAAGAAATATGACAAAAGAAACTGACAATAAATTGAAAATATTTTAGAATGTATTAATATGACATGTCTGTGTTGCTTTTTCTAACTTGTAAAGACAGGATGAGGGTTGCTTTTCTCAGAGATGTTTTGGAGGTAAAAGAACTACAGTGAGCGCTGTATGAGAGTTGTAAAACTGCGTCAGTATTTGTTGTTTTGCTGAGATGTGTGTCTCCAGAGACAGTGTTGTATCGTGTTAATAATATATCGTGATACTTGTGAGAGAGAAAGATAACAGGCAGGCGGATATGTGGTGACAACCCGCAAGACAGCACTCAAAAGGGAAGTGAGTGAGTGTGTGGTCATGACTCATTTCTTCATTATTTCTAGTAAATGAAGTGTTTCTTTCTTTGTCGCTCTCTGTAAAATGTTTGTACCCGACGGACAACAGACTTTATGGTTTCCTGAGACTAACTTTGAAAAAAAACAGGAGCCGTGATTGTCCCCGGGAATGATGCCTCTCCTCTGGGTTTTGCTTTGGCCACTGTTCCTGCCTGTGGCTGACTTCAGCTCACCAGATCATTGTACAGTCCATGACAGCATTTCACAGAATGGTAAGTCTCTGCAGTGTTCACACAGTGCGTAGAACTGTTGTGGACTTAAATTATTTGAAATTCATCAGTTTTGATAGTTTAAATCATAAATTAGATCATTGCTCGGATAAATCTATGGACCTTCTTTTTGTACTGTTTGTGTGACGCGTCATAAAAATAGTACATTTACTCAAGTACTGTACTCCATGACATTAATCTGACAGATTTAGTTACTACTTGACATATTTTTGGAAATAATATTGTTTTATATGAAACATTGTATCAGCTTCTAAAAGGTGATCATTGTTCGGTGGAAAAAAAATGTATTAAAGTCAGACAGAAGTCCTATACAAAGTATAAAAAGTAACATCTTAGACTGTTTTCATCGTTTTCATCAACTTCTTTCAAATCATATTTTTAATTATTCAACCTGCCGTATTCTTTCATGATTCAAGAAACAGACACTCTCCCTCTCTTCGAAAACATTTTTAAAGTTGTTTTGAATTAAAAAACAGGTTTATTCTCACTGCAGAAAGGATTCAGATAGATTTAAATTGTGCAAAACTAAACTACAACAGAAAGGCCGTTTAACGTTAACAATCCTAAAATATACCTAACACGGGGAAAGTACAATGCAGAAGTAGAACTTGTGTTACTTCAAGTACAATTTGCTCCTAATAATCAAGTATTGTTACATTGTTGTATTAGACCACACTTAACTGTCATGATATCAGATTTAAGAATGAAATGCTGCAAGTCAAATTCATCTTTAACTTGTTTAACTGTACAGAAGTCAGAACCATGAAGTCAGAAATGAGTCTGATGATTTGTTATCATCAATATAACGCAGCACAAAACAATAAAAAGAGCAATTAAGAGTCTTTAACATGGTGATTAACCTGAAAACGTATTTCCCCCCACACACAGAGTCTTCATTGCTGCAGTCTTTACAGTGCTACAACGACTACGAGTCCTTTGTCCACTGCACGTGGAGCGAACACAGAAGCACAAAGCTGCAGCTCTGGTTCGAACCAACATACGGAAAGACCAGGTAAAGAGCTGGGTGGACAGAGAAAGTGTTTATGTGGATCTGCATTGAAAGAAACGGATCAAAACACAGCTGGACAGTTTACTGAAGCTTGAACAGGGAGAATGGAAGATTTACATCAAGACATGACGCCACTTCACTTCGAAAGAAGAAGGCGCCGTCCTCTCTGACACGTCCTCAGAATAATGTCACAACTTCTCCATGTCCATAAACGGTCATTAATCTGCCAACAGTGTGACCAGAGCAAAGTAGCAGGCCTCGGTTGGCCTAAAGGTTGCTACAAATAATAATAAGAATAATGCAGACAATTTTATTGTATAGTAGTTAATTAGTTCAGTTAAGTTTAAGACAATTTATTAATTATAACACAATAAAAGCATAAGCCGACGTTAAGAAATAAAATAATATCAAATGCTGAAAGGGTAAAAAACCACCTCCGTTCTGTAGGAACTGAACGTCAAGTCGGTTTACCTGATTGCTACAAGGATACCTACACACCACCATCACAAATAGGCCGTCACCTAAAGCCTACAAAAGCCACAGAAGTAAAAGAGCACACAGTTAAAATAGCACATGCAGTGAAGGGGAGGGGGGCATACACCGCCCTGTGTGTGGTGGAGGGTGGAGGACGGATTAAGAAAGAGAAAACACAGAAACATTTGCAATCATTATCCGTTGGCAGAAACATTTCGACTTACTAACTGGATCTAACGCAAACACATGGACAAAATCAAGGACAATACAGGCAGAACAGCTTTGGCTGTGGCAGTCCTTAACAGTTTCCACAACAGTTACCTTTAAAACATCTTATCAACCTAAAAGGATCTGGACAACAGGTTGCTTAAGGATACTAGCGTTAGTGTTACTCCGTCCTAATGAACGGTCAAAGGGTAGAGCTTCTTAGGAGAGGTGCAGCTGAGATTACTAGGTCAAAGTCTACCTATCACACACACAAGGTCTCAGTTGTCCGACATTGTTATCTGACTCTGTAGAGACTTCTTTGTTATTTACCGATCTGCTGTGTCGAGGGAGTGAGACAGCCCTATCCTCTGACCTTGGTCACCACGGTAATGATCAGGATCATGCAGCTGCTGATCTCAAGAAGCAAAGTCAGTGTCCTCATAACAATCTTAAGATTTAACCCCGACCTCAAGAGATATGCTTGACCCTGTGTAGCATAGCCAGAATAGACAATTCCCTCACAGTGTTCATGTCCTTGCAGGGAGCAGTGTGTGCGTGACGATGCTGCAGCACAAGATGCAACTGAGAACAGGACCGTGCACTGCAGATATAATACTGACCTGTTCGCCATCGGCATCAAACACACCGTCTTCTTCCTCAAGAACGAGACAGAGAGCATCTGCTCTGTCCGGCACGAGCCTCTGGATCTTTCTCAGCACTGTGAGTCAATAACAACTAACTGTCACATCACTGTGGTGATGAGAATAATTGTGTTAATTGAGTACAAGTGGATGAGTTCGGTTGTTTTTTTTTATTCTGTGTGTTGTGTACAGTGAGAGCTCGCCATCCGGTCAATCTGTCCACGCACGATGCAGGTGATGGAGGCCAACTGCTCAGCTGGTCCAGCCCTTATCCCTCCTCCTCCTCCCTGAACGAAAACATCACGTATCAGCTCAGCTACAGGACAGACAGACAGGACAGCTGGACGGTGAGCATCAGTCATGCTGTGCACACAGTTTTTTGAAGAGTTCGCCTCACATTTCTGCTTCAGTTCAGCTGAAATAAGAACTACTTTAGTTCATCACAATGAAAGCTTGAACGTCATATTGGAGATTTCCTCTGAATAACGATGAAAGCTTAATACTAATGTCAGCAACTCACAGCTCAGCAGATATAATGTTGACCGTGGTTACCACATGTGTAAACGAGTCATGATGTCGCCCATTGGTTTGAGAACAATTTTGCAATCCTTGAGTTTGGCATGTTGGTTTTCTGGAACAAGAAGTGACCAACTGACAAACTGTGATTCATATCTGATCGCGTTTGTTACAGTTTTATCTGACTCATTACAAGGTAGCCAGGCCCTAAAAGATACCCTGTTTATCATCTGTGTTACTTTAAACGGAAACATTACAAAAAGAATATCATGATGAGTAGAAAAAATAACTGAAACCAGAAACTGAGACCATAAACCCGTGAGGAAACTGTTTCCATTTTGCAGCCGAGGGTGCCGCCCCCTGCTGACCAATAGAAAGAAATCAATTCAAAAACAAAGAACTCTTCCAAATATTTCTTTGACCTTGACTTAAACATTTTCTCCTCTGGCTCTCTTTCGCAGATGGAGGACGTCACAAACACCAGTGTGAAACTAGAGAAGCAATTGTTGGTTCCGGGTCGCACGTATGAAGCCCAGGTGAGGGCCCGGGTCAGTGTTGGTCAGTGGAGCCACTGGAGTCCTGCGGTGACCTGGCAGACTAAAGAAGGTGAGTCAAAGAGAGGATACGGCACGATTTTAAAGCTTCACAGCAACCCATTGACGAGAATCTTTTCCTGTACACGGACAAGTCAGCTTCAACTCTGACATTTCTTGGTAAACCATTTGGCTCGCATATTTAATGTGTTGGATCATTTTAGTCCAGAAGGGTCTTTTCCTCCATCACAGACTCCTTATCTCCTTTCCTCACATTTCTAATCTCCTCCCTCCTCCTCCCTCTGTCCATTTTTATGGGAGCTCAGGAAAGTCTGGAGCTTTGCAGCTGTTGCTATTAGCTCTCTCTCTCTCTCTCTTTCTGGCTCTAGATGTTGGGCAGTTTCCCAGTTTGCATTGTGTGCTGGATGGAGAAAACGAGGTGATGTGTAGCTGGAAGGTGAGCAGAGAGCTGGCTCACTTTATTACCTACCAGCTGGCCTGTCAACACAACCAGACTGCACCGTAAGTCGAGTGTGACGCCGACAATACCACCTGGTTATCATTCATGCCTTCATCTGACCATTCGCCTCCTCTCTCCCCTCCTTCAGGTCTAAGAGATGCTGCGAGAACCCGACAGTCACCCCTGACCTCAGCGGGACGATGCTGAAGTACAGCTGCTCGCTGACTGTCGCAGACTCTGCACATCTGCTGCTGGATCTTGTACCAACGCGCAGAGCCAAGATTATTAAACCGCACCAACACAGTGAGTACAAGGGCACAACGCATGTGGGGAGGGGGCCAGATTAAAAGCGCACAATGGGCCGATAAAACTGCAGGAAGCTGTGCAGAGAAGAGCAACTGTGATGTGACTGAATAACCCCATCTAGTGTCTGAACAGCAGCACTGCATCCCTGTCGGGTTATTGCAAGCAGCATTTTAACAAATTGTTACACCAATTTTACACCTGTTGATTGATTATTTAGATCCAAAAAAGCTTTATGTATGAATTCTGACAGGACTTTGACTTCGCCCAGTATCATACCTGTGCTGCACCCCATCGGATGCATGGCCGTTTAGATATTTCTACACATCTTGCCACTAAATGTTGAACCATTTTGAATATATAACCTCTTATACATGAATGTATTGTTCTTGTAATTGAAAATGTAACGTATCATTTCATTTCATGCAATCTTTAAGCAGTCCTGTTGACATAAAAAAGACTGCGGTAGTAGAAATTACATGTATAGACCACACGTGACGTTACATTTTCAACATGAAGATTAAGCATGCATCAGATTTCAGGACAGTTCTTTGACATTTTGTACATATTGCATCAAGCATATGTCTTGAGGTCACTGTAGGGATTGTGTTAAAGATCTTTGATTGTTACGGAGACACTGACTTCTTCTCTTTGAGATACAAAGCAGCTGTATGTTTGTGTTTAGGATCATATATATAACTCATAAGCCTCTACAGGGTCAGATAATAATGTCACACGGCTAAGGTTAAACATATTTCTTTGTTTATAGACTAATGACCAATTGGCAAATACCTTATACTCTACATGCTTTGAGTATGACCAGAGTAGACGAGCCAGAGAGGACAGATCAAGCTTTAAAATCCTCTCAGCACTAGATAAGATGTTGCTTTTCCAGCCTGACTTATTGTACAAACAAATCTCTCGTTGCATAGTTCGTCCCAACCCGCCGCAGGAGGTAAAGGTGCGGCCAAAAAACAACAACTGGATCGTGGAATGGACCGAGCCGAACACAACCTCAAAACTCGTACTGTATTATGAGCTCTGCTATAACAAGATACAGGATCATCAGGTGGGAAACTTTTAACAACACACTCATGCGCATTAGCATTTAGAATAATGCAGCTCATTAAAAATAATCAAAACACTTATTTTTTCATATGTATTCCTCTTTTCTCAGGAATGTACTATCCTCCCTGTTCCAAAGGGGTCCATGTCCCAAACCATCCTGGAAACATTTCTGGATCCATCGCAGGAATACCAGGTCAAGGTCAGGTCACTGGTCGCCCCTGGAACACTTTACAAGGGAGTTCCCTCTGAATGGACTGAACCTGTGAGGTGGACCTCACATGAGGGTACTATATGTCTGCAGTGTTTCACGCTCTGTCTCAGTTTGGATACTTCCATTAGTACACTTGAGCTGTACTCACAGTACAGTACATTTTACCATAACTGACAGTGTGTACTCACTCTGGTGGTATGGAAGTATGCAAATTGACACAGCACAGCTGATTCTCGACTTCTCTGTTGAAAGTGTCATAAATGATCATTGTCATTATTTGTCTTGTTTTCTGTCCCCTGACAGCCACCTGGTCCCCGTCCACCCTCATCTATTTGTCCATCAGCGTGCTCGTGGCCGCAATCTTCTTCACACTCTACTGCACCATTCCAGCTTGTCAAAGGTCTTTTATTCATTTATGTTTATCATGTTTGTTTTTCATGAGTCTGCCTTAAGACTACATTAAAAATCCTGTACAGAGTACATGTTAGTAGAAATAAAATATAAAGTTTGTATTGCTTTGTAAAACATGAAAGTGGCACTTTGAACCACGTCACATGCTTCACTTAGCAGCTAAAAGAGAGTTTTATAGATGACAAATGTGTTTTCAAATCTGAATTTTTCATATTTAATTAATGAAATCTCTTTTTTTACGTAATATATTTTGAACAGGAGGGTCGTTCTGTGGGTGGACTCGGTTCCTTCTCCAGGCAAAAGCAAAATCCTGTCTGAGTTCAAGGTGAGACTGGAATACAGTTTGCATTCCCGGTGTATCAAGATAAATCTGTGTTCTCTGATTGTGTCTAGTGTTGTAATCATGATGTATCTGTGTGACCCAGTCTGCCACCAACTGGACCCTCATGCAGAGCGAGAGCACAGCCATGTGCAAAGTGCAGCACATGGACAGCATATCGACATGGTAACACGCTTCACACGGGACATTTCCAGACTGAAACTGATAAAAATAAATTCTTCTGATGCATTGATGGATAAATTAGGGAGAAAACTAATTCTGCTCTGTCTCTGCCTGCAGCTCTTCAGACGCTTCGCTCTGGTTAACCAAGGACAGTGAAACAAAGTGTTTGGAGAAGGACGATGGCTGCTGGAAGTGTGGTAACCTGCCTTCCCCCACTGAGGAGGTCCACACCACTGAGACATCCTCCATGAGCTTCAGCGGGCCGTACATCTTCTGTCAGGTCAGTTACTCACAGACGCAGTCAGTGTCGTTTCTCAGGTATTCTGATGTTTACTCAGCGTAAATCGGAAGCACAAACATACAGACTCAAACTTCGGCCTCTGTCATTATGTCCGTAGAGGCTGCTGAGCCTGTACAAACACTAACAATCCCCCGGTGCTCTGAGCTCACAGTCCGGGCAGCCTGGCTAACGAACTTAACAACAGCTAACAGCAGCTACAGCTGGCAGCAGGTTGCTTGAGCCGGAGGACATCAGAGGGTTATCAAAGAAATATTATTAATACGTCTGCAGCCATTAAACCTCATCTCATTTCTCTCTTTCTGGCAGTTATCGGAGCCAAACTGCACGTCAGTGGATGTGAAGTGTGAGGAGGAAAAGAAGGAAACCCCATCAGATGAGTCTGCATCATCTTCCCCTGCGACTTTCACCATTTACGGGCAAGGTTACGTCTGCCTGCCCAGCCGCAGCGCCTCCAAGTCCACACAGGATCTTACTCACTGCGATGCCGACACAGACTCACACAGGCAGGACAGCGCTGAGCAGGACCAACAGCATCCAGATAAGTCGGACGTCCAGCAAGGACTGGACTGGACAACCAGTGGGCCTACCAGCATCCACCAACCTCCAGCCTACGTCACAGGACCTTTCACCTCCTGGCCTCAGGGAGGCACCATACAGCCCTCTGGGTACTGCCACATCCCCACATCCACACATCCGACATGAGAGCATATCAAGGATTTGTGCTTCCAAGTGAAAAACTGCAAATGTGTGTTTTTACACATGAGAAAAGACTCATTAAGAACCACTTTGCCTGGCCTCCTCTTACCTAACGTTAGGTTGGGTTGCTGACCAATGGAGGGCAGTAGTGAGCTGAGCCTGTGAGCGCAGTGCAAGCAAATGTAAAGGATGGAAAACATAATCTATGTATAAATATGAACATCATTTACTTCCTTTTATATTTTCCCAGGCGTTTCACAAACCACAGATTCTTAAGAAATGTAATTATTATTCCTTCCTTAAACTCAGTGTCCCTTTCACAGCTGAGAAGCAGAACTATGTGAACTGTATTTCAATGGGGAAAAAAAAATCTGCCATGTTCACTGCGATCACGTATGCATGTTTGCACCAAGGTGTGTGAGTTAGGACCTTGTTGTCAATGTTGTAGCCAGTGTGTTGCTGAATGTACGTACAGTATGTTATCTATTATATGTGCAAATCTTTAAATATATATATAATATATCTGAATATGTGTTAAAGCTACCTTTAATATTATTTACTATATATTAATATGAGCCATTTTCTTCAGGTTTTTTTTACAGTATACCTTTATTTAACTGGTCATGAACGAGTGAAATCATTCAAGTCTGAAATGTTTGCTTTTGTACTTTTGCACTGTGATAATAAACTATATTTTGTCTATGCTTTATGAATGGCTATGGTTTAAAACTGGCAAACTGTGCAACATACGCTCAGTTGCCAGTTTGATACAACTGAATAAAGCCGGGCTCAGCAGCCTGTATGGACAAAATGACAGAGGTGAAAAGATAGATGAATGATGTAAGAAGCTGAGAAGAGAAAATGACAAAGTCTTGTCAGACAAGAGTAAATGTGGGACTGACTTTTAGTGGTTGGCGAGAGCTTGGTGATATAAAAGGCTGAAAGACAGACGCAGAGTAAGTAAGTAAAGTAATATTAGCCGGCTGCTGTGTCTGCTGTTGTTGACCTGGCTTGATGTTTGGCTGTTTTAGACTCACTAGTTTTTGATCATAAGTAATAATAATCATAACAAATACACACATTTACGAGAATGGTATCACACTCTGAAAGTGGAGGCACTAAATCAGAAAAATACAATTTCTCCAGTTGTTTTAAAGCCACTGGAAACCCAATAGTCTGTTTTTCTTAATCTCATGCACTAATGTTAACATTGGCACGTGGTCAGTGTGTTTGGATTTGGTAACAGGTGCAACATTTTCACGTTAGACGTACGTATGTGCAGCAGCCTAATGTGGCAGCTGAGTTCCAGGTGGATATATGACTGTGTCTGCAGAGCTATGTGCTCTCACTCACTCAGCCACTCACACAAATGCACATTGTTGTATAATTTATTGCTCTGTTTATCTGCACATCTGTATAGCCTGACGGTGTGGAGCAGATTATTCAGGGTCTGTCGGTTTTCTGGCAGTAAGCGTAACACTATGCAGGGGTACATGCATGTACACTGCAATGCTGTGTGTGACTGTAACACATTTATATCATGAACATATTGTGCTTGAGCGATGCATAAGCCCTGCAGAGGGAACACAATGCTGGAATTCCAGGCATGCTGATATCGACTTCCTGTGTTCTCAGCCCATCGCTAGGTACAACTTCCTGTCCGATGAGGTTGAGGAGCAGTCTGACACGCACCGACTGAGTCATGATGCCCGCGAAGACGTCTATTTAACGTCTCCTTTATGGCCTTGACCATAGCTGACGAAGACTAAGGGGGAAGGTGATGTGTTTTCCCAGCATTCAGCTTAGCCCGCTCAAAACATTCACATTCCTCACCAGTCACCATCAGAGGACTATTGTTCCCTGAAGTTGAGGGGGGGGGGGTTGCTTTGAGCGAGTGACTGAATGAGTGAACGTGTGACAAATTCATAACTTCATCAGTAAAAACAGAAAAGGACACATAAAGGATGAAAGTGGGTGTTGATGCAAAGGCCAGAGTTAAGTGTGTGTGTGTATGTGCTTGAGGACGGGGTAGTTATGTGGTCATCTGCGTACGGCATGTCCCTGTCCTTTGTCGTACATAAAAACAGGAAAATAAAAGTGCTGGAAGGTGTAGGGAGTGCGTGGCGCCGCGCGGATGCTTGTGTAACCTCCTGTTCAAAGGCCTCCTGTTTCCTCACTACTGCACATCAGGGAACGCAGGCCACACCGAAACACAGACAGTTATACACAAGATATGTCTTCTCCAGTTTGGACGATTAAACGCGTTTTCCCCAGGGCAGAATGATGTCGTTTGATTTCTTCTCTTTGCTTTAACTATACAGCCTTTTTGTATTGTATCACTGACCTTGGACGGGATGAAAGATGAAATGGGGATTGATTATAAAACAAAGTTAGAAAGACACAGATAGAAACACCCCCGATGAACGTTTATATTTCCTTTTTTTTCTCCCCTAAAAGTCTGAAATCTGTCCTCACAAAACAAAGCAGTGCTTTTAAGACCACAGATGAATAATCGCGAGCTTTGCTGATGGGGACAATCTGGAACAGAGGCAGTGTTTTAGTGAAATTACAGCAACGCTTCAAAATGCTTCAAAATGTTAAAAAATAGTGGGTGGGTGTCGCCCTTTGATAAACGAGATGAGAGAAAAGAGCTGAAACAGGTTTTCAGTTAAGTAACACTGAAGCTGCTGCTGTTCTGCATGGATGCACAAACCCAGAGGTCCTCCACATGTTTCAGTGCCTGATTTCACACATTGCATCCGTTAATTATCTAGAGACTTCCCCTAATTTTAACCGTGTAGTACCTACTTCACACTTCATTCTGTCCTCTTACCTTCTTAATTTCCTCCGTCATCGCCCTCTTCAGTCGTTTCTCCTCTGTCATCATGTCCATAGAGGCTGCTGAGCCCACTTTCCCAGCTGCAGTTCCACCATTCACCTGATTATACATCAGTGTAGCATCAAAATGATTTCAAATCTGTTATTTTAAAGGTGGAAAAGTTGCACAATGTTGCTTTAACCAAACTTTAAATCAAGTCTTTACCTCATGGGGGTCTGGTGAGATGAGCCCCACAACAAGCACATCCATCTGCACAGGGACCGGCCAAGTGTGTGGAGGTAGAACAGTATGTGGGGTTTGAACTCTTTCAAAACTATTCTGCCACTTTTCAAGCGTACAAACTAAGTGAAACACTTCGAACGGTCTACCAGGAAGGTCATCCCATATTTATGCGATAATTGTACCTCTAAATGTCTTTGCCATTCGATGTGTTATCCAACAAGACGTCATATAAACTAGGTATTTTTGATCTTGTACTATATGAAGGCAGGCCTAAAATAAAAATAAAAAGATGAATGAACAGAAATCCTTTTCACTTGGTCTGGAGCTTATTCCGGCATGCACTGCACAAGAGGCATTGTAAACACATTCACACTCATATTCAAGAGAAATTGAATTCCAATTCACCTAACCTGCATGTTTCAGGGGGCAAATAATCACGTAAACATGAAACCAGAAAGGGTTATGTCAACCTCAACTTTCTTGAGGTCGCTATTAACGTTCTTAGGGACATGTTGTCTTGCTATTGAGTAGTTAAAGGCTGCTTCACTGAGCATCCCAGCACAGTTAATGTAATGTAACACGATTTGATTGGAACTAACTAATGATCATGGTCGGGTCATGGTCCGTAATTAGGTTGGTCTTTGTAAAATTGTGGTTCATTATATTGTTCCAGTTCTTGTTTGTAGGTTAGGTAACAGTGTTGTTGTGACCCAACAAGCCGTATCGTCCTTTAAGGTCAACCGGTCAGCTATGAATCATCTCGTGTCTTTAGTCACAGTCTCTGGTCCTTCGGAGAACCTCCCACCCTGTCATGGTGGTTGACCCCTGTGTGTGTTTGAATGTGTGTTTGTCACAGTCAACAAGCCTCCACGCACTCCTCTTCCCTGCTCTTGTTTGAAGTCCACGGGGGGTGGGGAGCTGCTCGGACACCCGCGGAAAAACAGGCATCCCACCTCGATGGTGAATTTGGAGATGGTCTGCTGTTTAGAAGTAGTACGTCGGTGTGAGATTGACAGTAGGGCAATGGGAAGTAATGCATGAATACACACTGAATTGTAGGAGTCGCATGCAGGGCGATTAAGGGTGAGACACAGATGCTACACACTTTTCTGATTTTACAAATTATGCAAAGACAAGATGAAGAATAATCCCAAAATGTGTGAAGATCAAAATTACAACTATCTAAGTAAGCCCCCTTCACTCTAAAGATGGTTAAAATCGTCGGGAATTAGCATTTAAACCTGCAAAGCCATTCTTCGTATGATTCCATTTAGACAGGGGGGAAGATGAGTTCTTGACTTGATAATTAGCAGACATAACTTTGCAGCTGGATGCTGACTTGGAGCATTTTTGCAGCCAAGAGTCAAGTGGGTAAATGTGAAAAACAAACCACAAAGAGAGTGTGTGCCAGAGTTCACCTACAGCCTTCTCTTTCAGACTGAACAAACCTCATTGCGCAGTGCTTAACTTGTGTCGATTTAAGGAGTCAATATTTCGTCTCCGGAGAGCTGCAGATGCACTGTGTAGCCTTAGTAAATAAATCCACCTGCGCAGAGAAAGTCAGAGAGGTCACAAAAGTCAGGTTTAGTTCTTGTAACTTCTAATGCTTCCTCCAAGAGTTTGGTGCTCGGTTTGCTTTGAAAGCCTCGATAAACTGACTGTAGCAAAGACATGCACACTACAAGTCGAGATTTGTTTTCAGACATGCTGGCAAAATTTGGTGCGGTTAGGCTGTGGCAAGAGAGTAAAATCCTAAAGACTTCTGTCATGCTATTTCCTCTAACACTACCATGAGGTGCATTTCTGACCCCTAATTACATGCATTAAAGCACTACTGCGATTTAGTACCCCCTCATATGACTTGTGTACAAAAAGTCAGATCCCAGATTTACTCTTCGCTCAGTCGTTCATTCTCTCTTTTTAGTTTCCTCCGTCAGTGTTCGCTTTGGTCTTTTCTCTCTGGACCTTGGTTACATTACCTGCTTGCCCAGCTCCAGTTCTAGCACAACACTGACTCCACTCCCTCTTAGCATTCACCCCGCCCCAGGCCTGAAAACCTCCTTTTCCTTGGTGGTCCAAAAATAAAAATCTATTTCTGCATTTGTCTGTAGCACCTCACCTACTAACACTGTTAGCCCAGTGACGAGTTTCTATGAATTGCATATCGCTCGTTTTGAAACTAAATTCCTGGATATTGAAGGAAAATTGGTGAAAAGGAATAAAAACACAAAACAAAGTAGATTTAAGCACATTAGCTTCTTATACCCATATGAAAATAGCATTAGGTGGCAAAGTTATCACAAACATTCTGAATTTTTTTTTCCAACATTTCTTATAATAAAACAAAGACAAAATCAGTAACAGTTGTAAGTTGGCACGAAGAACGTACAAGCCATAGTTTTTTTTAAATAACTTAAGATGTTTATGGTTTGTGGATTATTGGACACAAAATAGCATCACCAGTGTGTTTCTACATGTTTGTTACTAATGGAAATACAAAGGACACAAAAACAATATCTACATTTGAAAAGTTTGGCTTTTCCTTGTCCTTTGCTTTTTTTGGTGACAGACTTGTTTTGATCCTTTTTTTTTTTTCGTTTTGTTTTGTTTGTTTCCTGTAAATGAAATGTCAAAAACAATAAAACAAATACAGTGGGGGGCACTTGACGACAAATATGCCGAAGGTAGGTGTTCCCCCCTCCCAGAGTTTAAAAGGAATGTGATTGTTTCTACCAGAAATGAATCATTGGAAGAGAGACACGTCTTTATCACAGAGAGAAACAGATTCTACATGAGCATTGAGATGCATGACAGAAGTGTAGGTGTGGACACAAGCCCATACAAACACAATACCACACACTTATGCATACAAAACAAACGCATGCACACATTTTTTCTGGACAAACACTGCATGATCCGGGGGCTCACAGAAGGTTTTGTTCAATCTCTTTCTGTTTCAACAACCCAGCCGTCGTGAAGCATCGTTACATATCTCAACCACGCCTGTCTTCTTGTTTGCAGCATTTGTACAGAAAGTTAGTCCACAGTAATGGTAAAGATAAATAAATAAGAAAACAGGTCACAAGTATGACGCTATCACCTACGATTCTGATAGCACCTTTTTTTCTTCACACCTGTGATGAGATTGTTTGTTTTCTAATCTGTATGATTCCAGTGTTTGCAATGAGTTAAATATAATTAAATATGGTTAAAGAGAGACCATCGCTGTCTTGCGGAGCTAATAAATGATATCAGGCCTTGGTACGGTAAATCTACACAGCTTCATCTTCCCAACACTGAGCCCCTCAGTGAAAATACTGCTTATTTTAAGTCAACATTACTTGTTCTTGAAGTATATTGATGATTGTCTCGAAGATTATCCAAACACAATACAACAGATTTATTTTTATGTCCATTTTTTTTTTCCACTTTGTAGTCCAGTCTGATTGTGGTTGTCACATAAATCAAGTCTTTCAGCAACAAACTTTGTCATTTCAACCCCCATATAGACTCAGTTCTGCCAACGTATAAGTGCAGTTTCTCTCTGTTGATATCAAAAACAAAGGTTTCCATTAGAGTTTTGAAATTGCACTATTTTCCACAGTTCTACAGCGATGCAGTTTCAGTCCCCGTCAGGTACTCCACAGGCCACTCAATACTTCATACCAGCAACTGTCGTTGTAGAGGCAAGTGTTCTCTTGACAAGGTCCACCGTCTATTAGTATTCCATTTTCTCCTTACCCTCCTCTTAACTCCATACAGGTGTAGTTACAGGTTCACCAGACAGTCATTAGTAGTGTTACGGAGGAGATCTCACAGGACGAGCAGGTTACTGACAAGTGAATAAATACTTATATGAAGGGAGTCACTCTGCTTCACCTCTGGATCCACGAAATACACCAAGTTTACTTTGTGTCCCTGAAGGGGGAGAAACATAGGAAGACTTTAAACTTCATGAACAGTGAATTAAATATAAGGTGCAGAAAAAGAGAAAAGTTCTGTGAACTCACCTGGGTTTATTTTAGTTCTACATTAGCATTGCTCTCATAGCTGCCTTGCTGATCCGTTTGCGATTCTTCCTCATCTTTTTCTTTGGACGGGCTGGTGGTCTGGGGCCTGCTGGAGCCGATGGCTGCCGTGTGGTAGTTGTAGATGTTGTTGCTGTCAGAACAGGATTTACATGTTACAAAACAGTTAACAGAAATCCACAGCAGATTACCAAATGTTCAAGTTTCAGTCTTTTACCTGGTTTTTGTGTTGTTGTTTGCAGATGATGGTGATGTTTACCATGAGGGTGATGTTCCGTCTCCTTTTCCTTCTGCCTTTCCTCCTCTTCTCGTTTCATCTGCTGCTGTCTCAGTATCTCCTTCTCTTGGTCCAGCCTCTTGTGGAGAAGTAGAAGCTCTTTTCTCTCCTGCTCCAGTTTTTCCTCCTCAGTCTGTAATATCCTCACCTCCTCAGGAGTCTCATTGTCTCTCCGCTTCTCCTGTTCTCGAGGCTCTGGACTCGGCTCTTTGGTTGGTTTGAACCTGATCCCAACTCTCTCATTGGTTGCCTCAGTAGGACTGAACTTGACTTGAGGATTCTGAGTAACAGGGTGAGAGAAACCACTCGTGTGGCTCTTTGAAAATTTGGATTTGTCTTCTTGCGATAACGGACTCTGTGTTTGTGTGCCTTCGCCCCTGCTCCTGTTCTCCTCATTAACTTTCCCTTCAGTCCTGTTGAGCAGCAACCCATCCCCACCTTCTACCAACTTGTTCTTTACCTCAACATTATCCACTGAGGAAACAGTCTTGTTGCCATCTGAGATCCTACCATTCTTCCCCTCCACACTCTCCAGATTCTCAGTTTGGTCTTTAGTCCCAAGGAGACTTGTGGAGTTATGTGCCCAGTGTGGACCATAAAGAATAGCCTCTCCAGAGCGAGATGCATCCTCCCCAGCAAGGCTGTACCCTTCTCCAGGCTGAGTGAAGGTGTCTCCTCTTGGGTTCCAGTGCTGCTCCAGGAGATCCTCCAGGTGGGCCCTCTGGTTCTGCTTCAGCTCATCCCACTGATGGAGCTCATCCTTGGTGTGCACCTTGACCTTCAACAATAATTCAACAAAATTCAGTTTAGCTCAACCCATTCCATTATTATTTATTATTATTAAACAACGATAATGGCTCATAAACTCTACAAGGAAGAAAGTTCAACCCACAAAGGAACATTGATTACGCATTGTGTACAACCTTTAACAAAACTCGTAGACTGACTGAAGTCACGTTATAGCTTTTGTATTGTACCTGTTCATGTCCTTGGCTGAGCGTCTGGTTTCGATGCTGGTGGCTGTGCTGTCTGCGAGCTGATTTTTTCTTGGCCACAGGGGGACGTGGAGCGGGCTGACATCGGCACTCCACGTGATCAACCACTGACACCACTGCTTTAGCGTAGGTGGGTCTTTTGTTGATGTACTCGATCTTCATGACCTGGGGAGGTTGAGAAGAAGATCAAGTCAGAGGCATGTTTTGACATGTGTGGGTGTTTCTGTGTGTGTAATTGTTTACCTGCAGGTATCTGGTGTGCGTAACAACAGGGACACACTGCAGGCTCTTGGCGTTGCAGCAGCCAGAGCAGCGCTGCACCTCAACGCAGGGCGGCCATAACAGGAAGTTCGCATTGCTACGGTCCAACATCCCCCTGGTTACTTCAACCACCTCTGTACGGACTTTACAAAGAGCCTGCTGAGCTGGCTGGGCATCTGAAGGATGAGATATGACATGAGTGTGAGCATGGATGGATTACAAAACAACGGACCCCTGGGCAACCTCCAAAAACTGCAGTTCCTCAAACGGCCACTAGAGTCTGGCTACAAAATGATCTCCATAAGCTTCTATAATAATATGTCCAACTTCACAGCAGAAATAAACATGTTTACAGCCTGGTACAAAAAACTGTTTTGGTCTCTATAACAAATTTCCCCGTTCATGACAACTGTGCTGAGGCTGCAGAAGCAGCACTGCCAAGATGTTGGTGGCCAGCTCACGTCAAAGAGATAATGTCCATATTTATACTGTCTATGACACAGACATATAAAAGTATTTTTGGGTCTCTAGATGTTTGTGCTTCTAATTTAGTCACTTTGTGTCTCTTTGTGGTCATTTTGCAGTTGTTTTTACGTCAGTAGTTTGAGTTTTTTTTAGCTCTCATTGTGGTTTCTTCATTTCTTGGTCCCTTGGCCTTTGCCGGTATCCCAGTTCAGTAATCCACCCATGAGTGTGAGTATAGTTGTACTTGTGTTAGTATTCAGAACATTTATATGATCTTTTACTCTATTGGACTATTAAGACAGCTAACCTCTTCCCTTTGTGGATATGCTTGCAGAACAAAACTAAAAGTGCACATGGGACTGCTCATGATTTCCCACAGAAATCTAAACCCTCCCAAGCTGCTTGGAGATCACCGTCTGGCAAATATGACAGGCCTAATTACATTAAATTCCATTAAGCTCACTCATTTAGCCGCAATGACTCAGCCGGCTTGTTTGCGCGTGCATTTATGGAATAGTACGATAAGAAGTTCTCATTGTTGAAGCCCAGTTTACCATTTTATACAAACTTGTTCCAGAAGCATCCAGGTGGATTATAATATGAATCATTCATTCAAAATGAGTAGATGTGCTCCAGCCTATTCAAATCTGACTGATTATTGCACCGAGGGGAACAAAGGACTGTTTCTGTTTCGACATACAAGGGCACAGATAAGATATCGAGTATAGTTTACATGAGGATTAATGCCGGGTCATTAGTATCTCCTCATGCTGAAGGGAATCCAGCAAAGTCACCCACACCGCTGTCGATCGGTGTCTAGTAATTCAGACATCTGCTTTATTAATGAGAAGGATTTTACCGTGTCACTAAAGCCATACTTTTCACATTAATCAACTCCCAGGAAGGCAGACTGAACACAGCCGCACAGTCCTCCACTAATGAGGATGGAGTAGTTTCACATTCATGAGGAAAATCAGGAATCCTCCATGGCAGCACTACGACCTTAAACTATTGCATAAATACACTTTTATAAGATCTAAAGAAGCCACAAGCAGTCATGTCTACATTTACATCTTAAGACGACAAGAAAAAAGGAAAGGGTTTGGGGCTCAGCTCACCAAGGCTCCTTGGTAGTCTATGACCTCCATTGGCTGCAGACGTGCCGTCCTCCTCATCTGAGACAAAACAATAAACAAATACAGCATTTGACTCATGTAAACACAGCAACTGATTTATGAATGGTCTGCTTTTAGCGCGCGGTGTATGTTTTATTCTAAGGCCTTCTAGCGCCCTCTGCATGTGAGCGTGCACAGGAAGATGGAAGAAACAAAGAGGGTGTGGGGGTAGTTCGTCAGGATGCATGTTAGTGTGCACATGCAGAGAGAGAGAGAGCGGGGAATAAAAACTTATAATTATTATTGTGTGTATTTTCATGTGTGTGTGTGTGTCTCCATCTGTTTGTCTGAGTTGGTTTTATTACTGCTGATGTTTGCAGGTCACAGTTAGGGTAAAAAAGTAGCAGCTTATTGTTGTCACGTTAGTTAGAAAACATCTTTACACAAGTCAGAATATTGAGTGCATTAAGTCAGTTCCCTCTGCATCACTGGCCTTTATTTATTGAGCTGTTGTTGGGTGAAAACAAAATGTATTGTATGTCTGCAGAGAGTGTCTTTCATGCTTTATTTTGAAAGAATCTTTCTCAACCCATGCAGAGATATCCTTTAAACTGGAGTTATAATACATAAAAATAATCTCTGTTTCTTTAAACTGGAGTTATAATACATAAAAATAATCTCTGTTTCTCATGAGAAATGAGAATATTTGATACTTTCTGCTCACGAATGAGCTCCGCGTACACAAAATTACAGATCCCATGTGTGTTATAGAGACAAACACTGTTATTATAACCAGATTGTTGGGTTAAGGCATACGATTAAAGATGGATTAGGGCAGATTTAAAAATGAAAATACAGAAAATGGTTGTTATAAAGGTTAAAATAAGAATGCGGACAGAACATAACTGTGTAAGGATCCATAATAACACCCCAAATATTGAGTCTGGTATGTGACAACAGGAGTATCAGAACGTGCTCGTCTTTACCTACGGAGTCAGAGAGCAGCAGCAGCTGAAGGTCCTCTATGGAGGAGATGGGGCTGTTTCTAACCAGCTCCACCAGGGCTGCAGGCAGAGGGTCCCCCTGAAACACATGAGTATATGTATATACATTAATATAAGAGAGCAAAGAAATAAAAATTGGAAAAGGCAGGAAACCATTTAGGCATTTCTTCAGCAGCTCACATGAGTGGAAGAATAGCTATTTGTGAATTTCCCGCCCTGTATCCATCCTGTACGAGGCATTACTGAGATTTACGAACAATCACAGCGAGGAAATGGAATACGAGTGCAGCACTTCTGCAACAAGTGTTTCTGGAAACAAAATCCCGTCTATCAAAAACCAAACCGAGATCACTCCAACTGACGAAGAAACATAACAGCTTGTTTGTGAAGCTCTACAGAGCTGTGAGGGCTTTGTTTACATCAAACAACTTGAATAATAATGTGATTTTTTTAATAGTTTTAGAGTTTTATTACAATATCAGGCCGTGGCTCCATGGGAAATACCTCCTCTTATATTAATTTCACCACATATTTCCACACCAAAAACCAAGCACCAAGCTCTGCATTGTGATTGTCTCTGGATTGACTGTGGGTTTAACCCCCCTCCCCAGTCATTAATGGGTAAGACAGCTGAGGACGAGGGGGGGTGTATTACCCAAAGCAGACACACAATGGTCACTAAGAGCAGGGTGAATGACTATTGGCGTTGTGTCTTCTCATCTGCTAACATTTAGGGGTCAAAGGAGTCAGGAAGGAGTCAGGAAGTGGGGGAAGGAGTCATACGAAGAGGAGAAGAGAAGGGAGGCGCATCTGAATTAAAGAGGGAGGGGGGGGGGGGCGGATAATAGATGAATAAAAGACGGGTTAAAATGGACAGGGATCAGACATGGGTCGAGACACTTCCTCACGTTGGTTTAAATGCTGTGGATAAGGTTGATTTGGTTTGTCAGCTCGCGGTGTGACGGAACCAATGAAGATGATCTCAAAGGGGCAAATGTGGTCTGGTTAGTGCGCCGGTAAAAGTAATGTTCTCATCTTTGTGTTAAAAATACACATTTTTACAGTGTAAGGCTTGTCCGGTGAACACAGCAGTGCATGTGAGATCCCATTCAGGTTCTGGAGAGTATAATGAATCCCTACGGGAAGCAGGTTTAGCCAAAGGAAGCAGCCATCCATGCATGAACATGTATTCTCATCCTGCCTATACTATACGCCATTGACTCTCGCCCATTGTTGCGCGGCTTTTCAGAGACTCACACTACACAGCGGGGAAATGCCTGCTGTATTACGCTTACATCTCTGTCGCAGGAGTCGCCGATGCCCCTGAGGAGTCATCATGAGGATTTCTTCCCATCCGCCAACGGAGCAAATCTGCCGGCTTGGCTAATTGTGTCTGATGTTAATTATAGGATGTGTGCCTTTTGTTCGCAGTGGTGCCTGCTGTCATGACGATTTGTGTCGCAGGAAATACTAAATAAACACTTGGGTTCTGATAAATAAAACAGATGTAAACACATTCGACACAGACGAAACACACACTGGTAATGTTCTATGTAAGTTGTTTAATGGTCTCTCCATTGAGTCCTATGATTCGTCCACACTGATAGTCCTAATGTAACGTCCTGCGTGTATCAATCATATAGTTTAAAATCCCCCCACCACAACAGTGACGCACGAGATGAAGCATTTCATTTACTTCTACCTGCGCCAAGTGGCCACTGTATTGTTCAAGTCAGGCTGAAATCCAAACATTCCCGCCTGAAACTACTTTTAATTCAGCCCTTAATACTTTTCAAACATTGTAGTAACCATAAAGTAGCGAGTGAGTCCAAGTGTGTGGGAAGTTGAATACTCTCCCATGCCTCGCTCATCTCCTTCCAAGCATAGGAAAGGGTCAAATACACATGAAAAGGCAAACGGGTCACATCTTCAGCCATTGTCTGCTCTGGGCTACTGTAGAAAATGGCGCCTAAACATGGCGGACTCTGTGGAAGAGGACCCGCTCTCTCTGTAGAGTCATTTTAAGGCACAAAACACAACTATTCTTATCATCGGGTGATTATACACCAATGAAAACATAGTTATGAATATTATATCATAGCTATGCGAATAGATCTTATCACACTGGACCTTTAAGAGTCGTTTTTTTCAGTGTAACAAAACAGGAAAAGGAGGACTGAACCACTTAGAAACTGGGGGTTTTCCTCAGACTATAATTGTACCATCAAAATCCAGTACTGTTGCATTACTACGTACGATATGTACGATGTCTCATCCCTACATACAATACATCAAGATAATAAAATAGCTGCTCGTATCTTTATTTAAAAAAGGATGAGCCTGTAATCTTTACATTAAAGATTCATTTTCACTGTGAATCTCGAGACTTTCTTGAAGCACCTTTTCCAAGAATTATATAACCAAACTTCTTCTCTATATTGTCCACAATGACATTCATCTTCTGATATCATGAGTTCAGGGAGTCCCGTCCACATTTTGACATAATCCAGCACTTATCACCTGAGGCGAGCTTCCAATCCCCTGAAGGTTTATTGGACATGTTGAGGAATGCCAGGTTCAGGCGGCGGCTGCAGCGGGCAGAGGAGGAGAGGGAACATCTAATCGTGTATAATTAGGGGGTCGAGTTTGCTGCCGGCAGCAGCAGCAGCAGCAGCAGCAGCAGCACACGTGTGAGCTTTCACATGCAGTCAGTTAAACTATGCCTGCACGTGGAATGTGTGAACAAACGTGGCTTTAATTAATTCTTTTGTCATGATCCGAAATTGGAAAGGCGCCTTGGCGACAATTAAGGATAATGATGAGTTTGTGTTAGCGAAAAAGTAAATTCCTCTTTGGTGGTCTGTGGAGCACTTCATATATTATCACCCACTGTCAAGACCTGATGTGCCTTGAACTCCTACGGTTCTTCAGAAAGGACGTGACTGAGCTGTACAGACTCCATCATTTCACAGCTGCCATACTATAAGTTCACAATTAGACACGGGGGGAATTCCTGGTTGTCTACCTCAAAGCTTTTTTGCCTACAAAAGCCATAAAATGAAACGACGGGGTGATGACAGGAATTCAAAGTCTTCCATCAGAACTGTGTTTCAGCCTAAATCTCATGGAAGACGCCGTGGATACGTGAATTACATTTTATATTGACTTTAATTGACGGCTAATGGGTTCCAGCTCCTTTTGGACCTTTGGACCACGCGACAACAACTAAAGCAAACTCACAAATGGGTTGTGCCCCTGTCTTTGTTGACTTGTTTAAATCTCCACTTTCCCATGAATGACTTGTTAACTGTGTGTGTTTTGACCCCATTTACTTTTACGACTGACTGACGCTGGCACTTCATTGTGGAGATGAATTGTCTGGGTTCAGAGACACAGATGAAATCTGGCAGAAATACAGATAAGATCCCTTCTATAGACTTTATTTTAGCAAAAAAGAGCCCAAGTTTATTCCCTTAAGTTGTCGTCAAGCCTCACTTGACCTAGAGAAGACCTTCAGTTAAGTTCTGACTTCCTGATTGACCTCGACGGTCAGAGTTTAGCCCATCAATCCTGAAACCCACTTCAGGTTTTATTAAGACAAGACAAGACGAGCGATTCGTGTTCATCTGTGTCATCTCGCCTCCCAGAGTTCACCCCGGCTGCTACGTGCAGGCCTCTACAGCGTGATGTTACAATGCGACGCTGCTCACTGACTTATGATTTATTAAGGCTCAACATCTGGAACTGGAACATCCATGAATGCATCGCTTTAACCCACGTGGAGCATCCAGCTGTGTGAGCCTATCGTGGCAGGCTGTGTTTCCTGGCTCATCATCACCCACAGAGGATGACCTCTGCATGTGTGTGTGTGTGTGTGTGTGTGTGTGTGTGCCCCTGGGCATCCATTCATAACGCCAGTTAATGGGAGGAATAACAGTTATTTTCTGCAAAGGATTAGACTGAAGCAGGTGCACCAACTCCAAATATTGTAAGAAGAATATTTTTTAAAAACACCTGGATTTGATGTTGGTGGTGTGTTTGCTTTGAAGGAACACATATTTTTATGATGTTACTCATAATTTAGGACAAAATGAGCATAAAATATGAGTCAAAAACGTGAATTAAAATCTTAATATTTAAAACAGGATGTAAACAGGATAAAATAAGAAGTTTGCATGCTTTTATGGTCTCTATATCCTGTCACAGCTCCTGTAAAACGTTTAGTTACTTGTAACGTGTAATATAGGAGTACTTATACCCGTTACAGTTGAGGTGCAGCATCTCCAAAAGTTCAGTCCAACTCACCTCGGCTACGCCAAACCGCAGACACGTCGCCAGCAACGCGAGCAGCAGCTGTACCCACGAGCTCATCATGCTGCCCAGCCTCGAGCCTCTTCGACGGACCGGGCATTTATGGAAGCGCGAGAGTCCCTCAGTCCTCAGCACTGCGCGCGGGGGGACAGCGGCTCGCCCTGCGGAACTGCGCGCGCGTAGACGGTCTGTCCCCACTGTTGACTCTTCAGTGGAGATATCCGAAGAAGAAGAAGGAGAAGAAGAAAGTTGGACCCCCAACTTTTAGTTGTGTTTTAAAAAAATATATTAAAAAAAACTCCTGTTGTGGAAAAATATTAAGTAAGTAAAGTTTGAATTATTCCAAGGATAATTTCTTTAAAAATCCACTTCTCTTTCCGCGTTAGTCAAGGCTCTCTTTAACCGTGATGCGTCCCAAAGTTCAGTCTGAAATAACGTCGCACCATAGTTTGCTGTCCTCTTCTTCCAAGGAGTCTTATCAATAAGCAAAGCGCTGTGTGGCTCGGTGCGCCTCAGCCCTGGACCTGCCTGATTACGCAGCGGTGATGGTGGAGGAGGAGGTGGTGGAGCAGATTTCCAAGAGTCTGCAGTTGGTCTGCTCAACAGTATCTCTCTCCCGCCCCCTGCCTGAAGAATGGGTGATAGTCTGCGTGTACAAAGAAGTGACATTAGACTAAAAAGGCCGCGCAGCACAGCAGCCGCTCTGAGCAATATTTCCTCTGTCTGGATCATTTATGCAGATATTTCTGACGCTCGGCCAAGTCCTGTGGGCTTGTCTGTTGATCTGAATTCTGTTTTTTTGCCACATGATCTGAAATGTTACCGCACAAACAGACAAATAATCAGCTGAGGGTGTGAAAATATCAACCTGGTGTCAGTGTTTATGAGCAGTGCTACTTTAAAGTGAGGTTAGTTCGTACTTAAGTACATTTTTAAGACAGTTTTCCTGGGTAAGCATGTATTCATCATGTATAATGTGACTTCTTTGCCCTTGTAAAGCACTTTGTGACTTTGTCTGAGCTATACAAATACATTTGACTTACATACTTGCACTATATTTACACAACTTTAGTTACTAGTTACTTTTTTAAAATAAGATTATTTACAAAAGACGTCATCAAGTTATAAAATATCATTATTATTGCAGATTAATCTACTCATATAAAGTATATAAAGCAAAACTGGCTTCCACTTGACAAACTACAACAGTTAAATGCTACATGGTTAATAAATATAATACAATACATTCTCATAATAAACTACTGTAATAACACGTTTCCCATGTATGATGGGTAATTATGTGTATTATTACAGACAGCTGAAGTGAGCTGAAGATACAGTTTCCATGTAAGATTATAGTATTTTAATGAAGCACCCATCCTTTACATTTACAGAAATTTACTGGCTACTATGTTGCAGTATTATTAAAGTAAAATTGTTTAAAATTACAGGTAATTATTGTGATTAGGGTACAGCAACATACTGTAATTTAGCCTTTTGCTTCTGTCATTTTGTCCATAGAGGCTGCTGAGCCCCAGATGCATTGCCCACTTGCCCAGCTCCGGTTCTGCCACGACACTTAGCTCCGCTCCCTGTCAGCGTTCACCGACACCCCAGGCATGAAAAGCTATTTCTCGTGGGTGATCGTACCCGGAGCACAAAGTTACACAGAGACACCATTCACCTTATTACAAGTCAGTGTGACATCAACATGATTTAAAATCTGTTAGTTTATGAGAGAAAAGTTACAAAATGTTGCTTTAAGAACAACAATCCTATTATCAACTGTCTCTAAATAATAATAAACCTTTTTAACGCTACGTGAGTTCACTGAAAAGTTAAAGATGTACGTGCATTCGCTGTTTCAGCTCATGAAGTTTCTGTAAAACAAAAGATGCTTTAAGCAAAGTCAACATGAATAACTCACGACCCTAAATCCAGCCTATTACATAACAGACCTTTATGCAGGTACTATTGCTGGAGAGGTCACAGGGATAGTTGCCATGCCAACTGACTCCTCTTGTTACCTCAGCATCACCACCGGCCTGGGCGATCAGGAAACAAAAGGTGTTTCTAAATATCACCGGAGTTATTCTCAGAGTCCTGACCTTTGACGGTCACTCATGTTTAGGGAACATTTCTGAACAATGCCTGACGGTGACTCTGCATGTTCAAACTCAGCCGACCCCGGGCCTCAAAAATAGTCCATCAGCCAGCCGACGTGGAGGACGTGTAATAATACGTGACGGGGGGAAAAGAGCAGGAAAGTTTTTATCGTAGAAAAAAACATTTTTTTAAAGGTGGGACACAAAAAAAAAAAACTGCTCGATAGATTCTTACATTGTTTTTGACTGAAGGCATTTCAGGCAGATTCTCACAGTTTGCTCAAACGGCACTGTATGAACAATGTCCCCAGAGTTAGTCTTCCAGTTCAATCATGGCCCGGTGAATAATAGGATGCCATTGTTTTTCTAACAAGAGTCAATGGAGGAAACAGCATGAGCTATGGAGCTATATTTACACTCTGTTTCATATTCGTATGTTTAGCCAAGGCCACTGGCGGGTAACAATTGTGACTTGGGATACGAGTCAATGCAGCTCTGAGGAAACGGCGACGATGTAGAGTGACCAAACTGTACGTGAGATATTTCTGTTTGTAAAGATGGAGAAGGCTAAACTGACGGGAAAATATGTAGAAAATTGAGGGTTTTAACGTGTTTTTGATGTTTCCTCTCACCTATGCTAACCTCAACACGTCAAAACATATTTTATTTCATGCTCGGGTTCCTAAAACAGGAGTCTGTGGTGTGTTTGGTTTCTAAGGGGAAAAAAAAGGAAAAGGAGGAAGAGGTGGATGAGGAGGTGGGGGAGCAGGTTTTTGACTAGAGGTAGGGATTTTCCCACCGAGACCTGCATTCACGTCACATTTTAGCAGACTTTCTCTCTCACACACACACACACACACACACACACACACACACACACACACACACACACATAAACGCTCAGACTTACACCTGTGCCTGTAACCTCTCACCACAATCCCTCTGAGAGAAGACCATCCATCATTCTCTGCAGAGGTGACAACTTAATATGAAACATCCATAAAAAATAATGTACACGCACCCGTGTTCTCTGCATACGCACGTTAAAGTCTAATATATGTATAGATACAGATAGATAAAGGACCAGTCAATCAGGCAAATTCACTGCATAGATATAAATATAAATATAAATATAAATATAGTTCAAGTAAAAGCCAGACTAAAATGACAAGTCTTGAGTTTGCTTTTCAATCAGCTGCCCTCGGGACTTTAGAGGTAATTAAAAGTCCACTACCCAAAGACCTGGAGGTTCTAGAGGGTTCATGGGTTAAAAGCAAATCTAATAAATTCGTAGGATTAACAGCAGAACCCCGCCGGGCTACGTCATGGCCATAACGCTGTTGTTGTTTTTAGTTCTCCAACAGACTTCAAACCTCACCAGGAGCATTTTAGAAGTGTTTTGCCCTCCAGACTTTGTTAACTTCCGGCCAGCTTGATCTACTCTGTGCAGATTAACACGGGCTTCTCGCGGCATCCATCAAAACTAGAACAGCCACGTATTCTTGGCAGAGCTGAGCGAAGACAAACTTACCAACGTAGTAGACTAACGTTGAAACACTGACTACAACGGCTGCGATTAGTTCTGGCTGCCGCGGCACACATGGAACGCGTCGCATTCGTGCCTGGTGGAATTTAGCCATAAGAAATAAATAGCATTGGCATTACTATAGTCAATTCTGGAGGTAATAAAGGCGAGCGATGGTGACTATAGTCAATTCTGGAGGTAATAAAGGCGAGCGATGGTGTCTCTGTGTTGGCTTGAGAGAGAAACGGACGCATTCTGGCAATGCTCTCACGATTCTTAGATACATTTCTAATATGAGGTTCAAAACTAAGATCTGAATCAAACGTATTGACATGCACACATATCCGAAATGTACACACACAATGAAGTTGCACACGAAGAGCATTCACACATGTTAAAGCACTGTCGTGTGGAACAGATCACACCCCCTCAAATATTGTCTCGCTGTCCCGAACTGACGACCAATTTCGGCATGAACGGAGGACAGAAGGCTCCTTATGCTTAACAATTGAGTGAGAAATGACAGCGCTCGTTCAAATATTTAAGAGCTTTTCAGAAGATCCGGAGAAGGTCAGAGCACCCTGAACTAATCTCCTATTGAACAATGACGGCATTTGATTTCATGCGTTCTTCTGTCGTTGGCTGAAAAGCTTCAGTGGTTAATTTGACGCAGTAATCGCATAGCTGGGCCTCCGACACACACTCACACACTTTTCTAGATGGAAAAACATGAATCTACTGTATTTGTGTTGTACAAAAAGGGGCCATGTGGTCTGTGCAGAGGTGTGTGCAGGTCTGGCTGCTGTCGGAGTTAAGAGGGGAGACAATTGACCCTCGATTAGTCGTGGGGATAGACTCTCTCCAGCGCGTGTCTCTGAGATAATAGAGGATCATGTAGACCAAATGGACTAATGGGAAGTCATTAGTTGGCCCCTCGAGCCTCAAGTATGACCGCTCACCCCGAGTCTCAGGTTTCCCAATCCCAGGAGGAAGAATGTGGCTGAATCAGACCAAAACAGATTCAGGTGCAAAGATTTATTCAAGCAGCTTAGATGTGGGACTTTTTATGTTTATTTTTTATAACCGTCTCTAAATTACATAGGTGCATTTTTCTGTTTCTATGTTGCATCCTTCACCTGGCAGGAATGAGCCGAGCGTTTGGCAGAGCAGTTTGACAGAGTGAAAGCAGCTCAAAGTCTTCATGTCTCAGCAAGGATCTGTCAACAGCAGCTAACGAAAGGGTCCGAATGAGAGAGAGAGGGAGAGACTGACAGTGAAGAATTGCTGGAATGCACTCTATTGAAACAAGGCCGGAGAGAGAGGAAGGTATAGGGAAGGAAAGACAGTCAGACAGACAGGCGGAGAGAAAGAATAGATTGAAACCTACAAAAAAACAATGCCACAGTAAGGTTGAAATATATTGAGCTGCATGTCTTCGATCCAGAGTGAGTGGAGTTTCTTTCAGAGTGCCTCTGGTCCAGAGCCAGCAGGCGAATTTACAGCCGTATAACTCTCACAGCTGATGTGGACTCTTTAAAACTACTTCCTGTACGCTAATGCCAGTCTGGTGCACTTAAGATCACGGCTGACCTCACATAAAATCTTGTTCTAAGTTGTAAATAAAGACTTCGTGAAGTGCAAAGAGGAAATATAATCTGATTCCTCCATACACAAGCATATGGACGTCATGCATTAGACTCATACGGTATGAATGTGTAGGAACAGACAGCACCGATGGTGCTCAAATATTAGCAGTGGTCGGGACATGTTTTCTGGCTGGATCGATCAAAGACGACAGTCAAAGCTCGTCATGTAACGTGATATTAGAACAACGTCTAAAGGGAAAACAACCTGAATCCTCTGACAAGCCGTCATTGGAAACCGTTTCCAAAATACTTGGCAGATGATTGAACCATCTGTCTATCATGGACGAACTTCTTTTCTATTCAGTGAAGAAATACTCTCCAGTTTGCATTCACTTTCCAAACTAGACTATTGAGATGGTTGCTTATGCTTAATTTGCTTCTCTGGGTCCTGACAACTTACGATAATAGCGGTCAAAAAGTTGAGTGTGGTACGCTGGACTCTTCTCCCCCTCAGCGATCACTATTTTGGCTACGTAGCTAAAGGGGAGGGAGCTGCTGGAGCTGAAGAAGTTGTGATATACGAGCGGTAAAGTCCGTGGCTGTGAAGTGAAGCCGATGCTGAAGTGCCAAAAACTGCAGTCCCACAAATGTCCACTTGAGGCCGGCTCCAGAAGTGAGTCAGTCTCCAAAAGTCCCCATGTTCAAATGTCCAACTTCACAGCAGAGATAAACATGTTTACAGCCTGGTACAAAAAACAGTTTTGGTCTCTATAGATAATTTCCACGTTCATGACAACTGTACTGAGGGTGAATTTATATACAACTCACCTGTTCAGATTATATTAAGGCTTAAAGTTATGCAGGACTAACAGTGTGGACGCTTCTTTGAGCAACCAGGCGTCATTCAACTCGCCTCAAGTCCGCCAATAATCCACGTCTTTGTCGTTTTTTAGAGGTAAGAGCTGCAAGTAGATCCTCAGATGACACTGATTAGTCTGAACCTCTGTGGTTTAAAGCTTGATGCCTTCATGCGAGATGGATTCTCGTGTGATCACAAGGTCACCTAAACCCTGTATTTTATTACTGATGTATTTCAAAGACGGCTTCAATTCTGACGAACAATTTCTTCATCTTATCTTCAATCTGTAGTTAGTTAACGTTATCTTTTCTTCATGAGGCCAAATGTGTTTTATTTCTCTTGGATGATCTCCCTGCTGATGATGACTCTAACAGATCCAGCGAGGATGGACCACACCACGCTGCAGAGCATAAACACCTCCATGAGGAATGCCTGGTTTTGTTCAGCTCCAAGAGGCTGCACAGAGCAGCATTCCTCTGCCAGCCTCCCCTCCCTGTCCTGTTTCACGGGGGACGTCCCAGCTCTCTACTCGGCCTACTGTACTGTACTGTAGTGTACTGTAGTGTAGTGTAGTGTAGTGAATCTAACACTGTCATTCAAGCCTGCATGAGTCCGATCCTTTATTCTCAAACATAAATGTGCCGTCTTCCCGATCATAAGCCACATCTATCAGCACTCGTTGGCTAGTGACTCAGTTTTAAAGGTCACGTTGCAGTAAACGATGAAAAATGCAACCGTTAGCACAAAGTTTGAAGGATGGAAAGTTTAAACGACATGCACAGCGAGGAAAAAGATTTTCCCTCTCAAATCACATTATTTTATAATCAGTATTAACTCCTTAATTATTCATCGTCTTTGTTTTTAGCCATGCCGGCTGCACTGGAATCAGGGATGGCAGTGGCATTAGTGATATTTAGCTCATTTTAGAGTGCCAACCTGCAGCAGATATGAACTTTAAACCATGTTAAACATTATACCTGCTCAACATCAACGTTAACGGAAAGCCAGTTTTGTTATTTTTGATTACCATAGCAACCCTATATCCTGTCGGTTGGACTTTTTAAATATCTAATTTGAGTTTATAAAAAAAAAATGAAACATGGCGTCTTCTGTATTACACAGCTGTGTTAACATACTCATCTCACTTAGTTATCACCATGTTGGCAGCCCGGAGAGCAAAGGGAGTGAAAAAGTGCAGATCAGAGAGTCGAGCATGCGAGGGAGTAAACAGGGACGGCGTGTCAGACAGACAGGCGAGAAGGCGGCCGAGATTCATCGCATAACAGAAATAGAAAGGGAAGCACAGTAAAATAGAGGAGGGAGGGGGGGAGGACAGGATTACAGGTGTATTTGTAACCGTCAATCTAAAAATGTCTCAGTGAACTTTGTTTCTCTCTGTTTTGTTTTTTTTTCTTCTGCAAAGTGGCCGAGCCTCCTCCCAGTCATTCCTGTTTACAAGCTTGCTTCCTGATGACGTTGCACCGAGTGTGTCATGGTCCGTCATCTGGTATTCCTCTCAGAAATCAGGACACATGTATGTATGCGTGTGCTTTTATGACTTCATCCTGTCATTATTACATGCGTCACATAGATCAGATTATGTTATATCTCATTATACCGACACTCATCGTTTGGTGATGATCTTACTTTTCTAAACGTGAGCTCTCCTGTCTGTAGATCACACGTTTACATCCTGAAGCGGAGGACACGACATTGTTCTCTGACTTTGTCAAATGACTAATTTGAAATAGTTGATCCAGTCGTCATGACCTTAAAAGCGGGGGAACCTGGCACACAGATACCGGCAAATTTAAATGTTTGTCTTAAAGGAAATAAACCAAAAAAGGAAATTAAGTGGCAACTTCCGTGGCTGTCATTTGAGGCCGGCTCCAGAAGTGAGTCAGTCTCCATAGGTCCCCATGTTAAAATGTTCACAGCAGAAATAAACATGTTTACAGCCTGGTACAAAAAACAGTTTTGGTCTCTGTAGCTAATTTCCCTGTTTATGAAAACTGTACTGAGGGTGAATTTATACACAACTCACCTGTTTAAATTATATTAAGGCTTAAAGTTATTATTTAGTTAGTCATTCAGCCCACTATCCACGTCTTTGTCCATTTTAGATTAGACGGCAGAGGTAGGACTACCAACACGGTGGCAGTCAGAGCCCCCACACCCTGAGTTGAGATACGACGTCCATGTTTTATACAGTCTATGGTTGTCAGGACCCAGAGAAGCAAATTAAGCATAACCAACCATCTCATTAGTCTAGTTTGCAGAGCACAGCAGGCGCTCTCTGTGGTTTAGAAGACGTGTCAGTTGAGGGTTATATTGGGCATTGTCACATTGAATCTCCAGCTTATTTTATCCTGACACCACAAACTATTATCAGCCTGTAGAGCGACTGTAGATCTGTTGCAGATAAATGAGAGGAAAGCCTTTCGGATAAAAACACTATATAAGTGCATCCATTCAGGTGAGTAAACACCTCTAAACTCTTCATGTTTCTACATGCGTTTAATACAGAATCGTGGAGTTGTTTAAAGCCACCTTGAGTGATTCTCGGGTAAATCTTTAAACATCACACCTGTCTGAAATGTCTCCTGTGATGTGGGAATTCGGGTCTTTTTTTGTTGCTTTAAACTCGAGGCCACAAAAACAGATGAACTGCACTGAGAGATTTGAATTTATGAGCAGGCACTAGAAACATAAAAACTCATTAGAGTTTAAGGAGGTTCAGGGGGTCACGCTCCTTTAAAAGTCAGCACACGATCCTACTTTTTAGTAACTATCACCTGTGTGCCGTATTTTTCCGTGTTGGGTCTATTAGGTGGGAAAAAAAAGTCTCTAAAGATCCACTGAAAGAGGCATAAAATACGAGGTCGGGAGGCAGCAGGTAATTAATGTGACACACCCAGGCTTGACACCTTTGTAATTTGGTAAGCGCTTCTCTTTGTTGCTTTGCCATGCAGCTGCTCGCCGAAAGTTGAAAATCCTTAGAGTGCCATAAATTACACAGATGTCAAGTCCTCCGCACAGATTCTTGGAAGGCTTTTTTATGCAGAGCCGAAGCGCGCACACCTGCGTAAAGTACTGCACAAACACATACTGCACATGCACACACGCTCAAACCAGCGGTGCATCTGTACTCTGCGCAGTACCTCGCACACATTATCGTAGGAAGCTCTAATGCTTTGGTTGAGCCCAGGACCCTGTAATCAAAGCCAACAATCAGACAGGTCCAGACAGCGCAGAGGGAACACTCAGCGAATACCAAACCGCATCCGAAAATGCCTTAAATATCTCTGCCGTGCCTGATAATTACATTATGAAGGTGATCACTTATCCAATGGATTTGTGGATGACGAAGGAAAAGGGCAAACAATGTTCTGTCTAGGTGATTTAACGTAGGAGAGAGGGAGGAAGACTCCCATACAAGCATATTTATACATATTTATGTATGAGAATGTGGCTGTTACAGCTTTAAAACTAAGGGCTGGGAATTTGCATCCAGTGCCAGCACAGTAATGAGTTTGATGATGAGATTTTCAGATGGAAAGCGACAGGTTGTGGGTGATCGGGGCAGGTAGGCACAGAGGAAAACGGGAGGAGGAAGCCTCTATGAATAAAAGGACATAATGGTTTAACAGGGGAGGAGAGGAAATGAGAGGAGTGGTGGTAAATGAGAGGGTGAGAGCGAGGAGTTAGTTGTTAAAGAGCTAGGGAGAGTGGAAACGGGGAAATCCAGGCTTTACCTCCCAGCATGCCGAGGGGGTTGGGATGAGGAGGGACTGGGAGGAGAGGGGGGGCCCTGACAACTCACTGCAACCGACTCTCGACTGTCGATGAGGGTCGTTGAGTACAAAACCGCCTGGCGTCTGCTGTAGCAGTGATTTCCATCCCCTCCTACTCCAGATACAATGAAAATTGTGTCTGAAAACAATGCCATCTGCAGAGACAGAGTGGGAAGAAACTTTGGAGTGGCCCAGTTCAGCTGCATGGCAGCCAGGGAACTGTGTCAAGGATGTGATGTCTGGAGAACCACAACAGAGCAGGTCCTCTGTCTGCCTCGTTTGGGCCGGATTACGGTGTGTGTGTGTGTGTGTGTGTGTGTGTGTGTGTGTGTGCGTTTGTGTTACTTTGTGTCTGATTTTGTTTTTTGATAAACTTTCTGTTTCCTTCTTCAATCAACTATTTCCATCACTTTAAGCGTGTGCGTGCAAAGGAGTGCAGCATATGAACGGCTTAAACAACTCTGTCAGCTATAGGCTCCTACGGAAAAACACTACTACTTGGGTAGTTTTAGGAACAGATTGCAAGATAGGTCACATACAAGCACCAACCTCCCCTGGCTGTGAAGTTCCTCTTGTCGTCCACTTGGGGCTGGCTCCAGAAGTGAGTCAGTCTCCATAAGTCCCCATGTTAAAAACTTCACAGCAGAAATAAACATGTTTACAGTCTGGTACAAAAAACAGTTTTGGTCTCTGTAGCTAATTTCCACGTTTATGACAACTGTACTGAGGGTGAATTTATATAAAACTCACCTGTTCACATTATATTAAGGCTTAAAGTTATGCAGGATTAACAATGTGGTTGCTTTGATTGACAGGTTCGCAGATCCTGATCATCCTCAGATTAAAAACCTCACAGATATGCCATCCATTCTTCTTCTTGATATACTGGCACTGTTTATTTGTGCTGAATGTAACCACTGTGAAACAATCAGGAAATGTTATTTTTATTTCGCTGATTAACCGGCTTCATCGATGCCGGTGCTCCCTCACTCTCATTTACTGTCTATGTCACTTGACTGTTCACTCTCTCTCTCGCAAACCAAATTAAACTTCTTTGTGTCTCTATTTTGCAGCATAAAGTGCGAGACCCAGACTTGGTTTAGAAGCTGCGTTCATGAAATAAACAAAGCCAGAACGCAACAGGTAGAGTATCAGAGTGAATCCACCAGGATAGTCTCAGTTTCAGAGACATTTCAGGCTGACTGTGGAGGAGTCTGACTGGTCTGATCGTCGATGAGCAACCGCTGCGTGACGTTGGGTTGAATTTCTCCAAAAGTTGAATCTGGCTCAACTTTTCCCCCGCAGGTCGCTTCTGTTTTTTCCGGCACCCTGTGAGGCCCGCAGTCTCACACAGCTGAGGTCCTCCAGATGGTTGTTCGATATCCATTTTATGTTCCTATCGTGTCAGTTAGATTTCTCTTCTGTAATTGATAAAAAAACAGCAGGTGTGGAAGACTGCAATTCAAAAAACACTTGTTACCCATGGCAGTGTATTGGAAACACGGCACATATCTACAGTCCATCAGGCCTGAGGAGATGGAAATAATATCAACAGGGAATTTAGGACACATTGGGAAGAAATGTGTGGCTAATTTGGGGAAATATGTTTATATGGACACCACACAACAGCTATATTATCCACTTTGTATATTGTGAGATACTGTAACACGTGGAAATAGAAGGAAACAGCTAGTCTGGCTACTACATAATACTTTCCTGCACCTCTAAAGCTTTTATCCTGTTTGGTTAACCCTTATAAAAAGGATAAAACACAAGATAAGTAAGATAAGATGAACTGTTTGGATATTAAAGTGGCATCAGTCGTCCTTCTTCTATCTCTCAAGGATCTTGTTTTCCTGAAGCCAATCCTTTGAAAATATATTTAGCCACTAACAAGTGGCACACGTGTACAACGTGTGAATCTAAAAGTCTGCAGGATCATTCATGACAGCCTAAGACTGGTTTTAAAGCGGTGATACTACACTGACGTGTAAACCGGAACTCTCTCTTCATCCTCTTCTTCCTCTTCCTGGACTCCACATGGATTCAGCAGCAGCTGCTCAGCCTCTCTCTCTCTCTCTCTCCTTGTCTTTTACTCTCTCTCTCTCTCTTTCTGTTTAATTCCCCTCCTCATCCTGCCTCTCCTCTCCCTCTTCTTCCTCTTCCCTCCTCCGGGTTTGTTTGTTCTCCCTCGGCTCCCAGGTGTTTTCCTGCACGGCTCCATGTTCCGCAGAGCAGAGGGCCGCTTAAGCTCGTCTCATCCGCTCTGACTCAGGTACAGCACGCCGATGGCTTTCCCCTCACTGACACACACACAACACACAGATCGATACACACACACACACACACACACACACACACAATCAGGTTATGTGTCACACGCACATGCACACGTTGCCTTATCCCAGCTCCCTCACTCTTTCTCCCTCATCCAACAATAACACAACAAACCTTGCTTCCTGTGCGTGGGGGAACAATAGTAGGATAGCTTTGATGGCCAGAGGTAGTTTGTTGTAGGTACTCCCTTATCGGGCTCAACATCAGCAGATCAGCTATGGATCCTGGCAGCATCCGACTGTAAGGAGCAGCTTTATCTTTAAGCAGTGTCAGGATGTCAGGATGTATGGACGACGTGCAACCGCCTTAACAGACAGCGCCTGAAACAAATGGCTTGTTGTTGCAGGCGTTCTCTTCAGTACGTGTATTGTTAAAACGTCCCCATGTTGGGTAGTTGTAGTTCTTTTTCTGCTCTTAATTGACTCTGTGTGCGCTGTAGTTTAGTTTAATCCTATATTTTAAACTGTATCGTGGTTTTTTACGTATCGAGCCGCAGATTACAGTCCTGATTACACCAATTATTAGGTTTGTCATGTGAGATATATGTGTGGCTCTTTTTCTTTGTTCATTTCATTTTAACATTTCAAATAGTTAATCTTGACCTTGTCGTTAACAACACAGGAAGTTTCAGTTTTATTTGTGGGGCCGACACTACAATGAAATCACAAGGATAAGACCACTACTGTAGAAGATCAAAAATAAGCTAAAGAAATAAAACACAATAAAATTTTAAGTAAAAACTGGAGTGATAATAATAGGCGGAGACCTAAACAGAAATAAAAGCAGAGTAAAAAATCAGACCTAACGTCGTTGGATGCCCAGAAACGTGACTCATTAAGTGAATGTTGCTCAGTGGTTGAAATGTAATTAGACATAGAGTCTTGACACAATTAATAACTTGTGATAATGTGTTGTGTTTACAGCTTGTTCTGGCCAAAAAAATCTATAAATACTGCTTCAAAGAATCTCCTTCGCTGTTCGAGTTTGTAAAAAAATACATTTTTAAATTGTTCATCAATACATCAATACGTTGTTGGTTCACATAGTTTTGTAACCTCTTTATACTCTGCATCTGTAATCAATATGTCAGAGTTATAAATAAGCAGCATTTTTATTAATAGCTGTTGTGGAAATCAAATATTGCTGTCTCTTTCTTGAAAGGTCCAGTATGTATGATTCTAGGAGCTTTGTTTACAGGATAATATGCATCACTTTTGTTTTTCTGTAGTTTCTCCTTCAAGCTAGAAAGCAGAGGGTGAAGCTACGCTGCTCAGTTCCACTATAAATATTGCACACTGGACATTAAATGTCTTTTATAAAATGCATTTAATCCTGAGCAGAGTGATTTATTTAGTTCACCACATTGACATATATTTGTCGAATAGACACACACACACACACACAGGGTCGTACGGCACTCTGACTTTCAGGATTTTGGTCAAATAAAAACAAACAGAAATAAACAAAGACTTGTAAACACAGTGATACATAAAGCACACAGACTCAGCTACTAATCACACTGTCCTGCTCTGTCCTGCTCTCATTTCCCTCCTCTGTTGTCTCACTCTCTCCATGTGTATCAATACTGCCATTGATTCAGTAAGCCACAGGCGTTACCAGGGTCAGAGCTGTGTTGGGATATCAGTTGCCACTGGCAACATCTCCATCGGTCCGCCCCCACATCCTCCGTGCTGTCCTTTTTGTCCATGCACTGCTCTGTATACCCACTGATGATGCACGGTGTGTTTGTGTATCACTATGGAGCTCAGGCTTACAGCAGCTGTGTACGGCTGTGTAGCATGCACGCGTGTGTGTGTGTGTGAACCACTATGTGTGTGTCCTGCGTGGGAGAAAGGAGGCGATGAGTCATAGCACACATACCACCAGGACACAACAGCTCCCCCTGTTGCCGGGGCAGGGGAAACCCCGAAGGTGTGGGTGTATTGTCTGGAAGAACAGAGCTGACCGTGACATCATAGGACGTCTCTCTCCTACACCAGGCAGGGACGGAGGGAGGACGATGGGGCAACAGGTGGAGGCAGTGTCTCTTTCTTTAAGGCAATTTTTGTTTATTAGTTTCTTTTTATTTCCTTCCTTTCTTTCTTTCTTTCTTTCTTTAACTTTAAGGACAGACTACCACAGTCGAAAGCAGAAACCGCCACTCATTCATGAGTTGTAGTAATAACTGCATCTTTCATCGGCTATTAACTTTTATGAATGAGCCTCACTGTTGAAGGCCTCTGTTTTTTTCAGTGGGATTTAGCAAGAGCATTGATTGAGATGTGATGCCAAGGGACGAGGGGAAAAAAACAGAAAACCATGAAGGGCACATTTATAGAGCGTTATGGAGGCGTTTATAGTGAGTTATAATACAATTATAATGAAGAAGAAGAAGATTAACTTTATTGATACACAAGAAATACAACAACACACAGACACACACACACAAAGGGCTGATAGACATGAGAAAGTGGAGAGATGGTGGAGTACTACCGCACATGGTAATTCATGATTACACATAACATATAATGCTTTCTGATGCTTCATAAAACATTATACATGTGACTAGTTATAAACCAACCACCTAATAATCACTTATAATACAGATTCTGTATTATAAAGCATTATAAATGCATTATAATTTATCATGAATGTTCCTATAATGTGGTCTCCATGGAGAGTTATTAGGAGGTGGAGGAATATGTTAAAGCATGCTATAGCAGTATTCATACTGATGCACTATAACAACAGTCATAAAACCATTATAGATGTTACTTATAATGCATTTTAGATAGCTACACGTCTATACACACACCTCAACAATCAACTGTAGTAAGAACTCATAGTGTCTTATAAGTTATCATTGTAAGTACATTCTGATGCAGCTATAATCATTCATGCTTCGTTATAATGTAAGTAAAGTGTAATCTGTGCTGCATCATTAGTGATTATTACATAATAAACCAAAAGGCAGAGAATTAGGTTAAGTTAAATGTGTCTCCTTACTACAGCTGAAAGTAGAAGTGTGTGTATAGATGAGTATAGCCAGTCATAACATGTTATAAGCCCCATCAGTCAACCTCTAGTTTAACTAGTCCATCCATAAGACACTTTAAGTTATAATTCATGATAAGTCACATTTATAATGTTTTATGACTTGATTTAGTGCGTCATCATGTGTGTTTATGAGTAGTCATGAAGCATTATGAATGTGTTATAACTCACTATACATCTCCGCCTAACACACTATAGAAAGTGACATCTACGAGCTCTGTGTGTGTGTGTGCCTTTCTGTGCACTCATGTTACATGTTGACATGTCTGTGAGATCGTATTCACTCATGAATGAAATAACGTCTTGCCAACCATCTGTTCACTTCTATAATGCATTTGCGTCAGCGGGCGATGATGTCACCATGTGCCTTAAACAAATTATTTGTGAAATTGAAAGTGTTTTATGAGTTTACGGTTTTGTCATTTTTGATTTAATAGTTTAAGATACATTTTAAAGGGAGCTTGTCCTGCTGCTACATTTCATATTGTTGCATCTGTTTTAGTTTCCCCTCGTGGTGTCATCATGTAGGCATCGAGTATCCTGAACTGTCTTGTCAAAAAAACTAAACTTTTGATCCAAATGTGTGAAATCGGCGACCCTAGGGTGTGTGAGAGTCATCCAACAAGTGTGAAACAGCATGTATCACTCTTCAAGCCTCTGCACCTTTCTGTACACCAGCCCAGTTCACTAAAACACACACACACACATACACACACATTACAGTGTATACACAAGGACAGGACCAGCGCAAACGCATCAACTCATGCGCTCGCTTTCACACATGCACATGTGCGCACACGCAGCAGGGAGAGGAAACTGCAACACAATGATAAGGTCTGGGAACACAATGGGCTCAGCAGTGCACAGACAGAAGCCAGGACCAGTTTAGCTCTGAAAGGTCAACAAGCCTCTCCAAGCTTTCATTCAGTTCCCCCAGTTATTATTGTTCAACATTCTAATGATTACTCTGATGGCCTTTATTTTGCAAATGTGTGGAGCCATTCGGAAATACCAATGAAATATGAAAATGCAGGCCAGACCAGAGAGGAGAAGGGAAAAAAGGTTACTTATTTTGGAGGGTGAACTTCTTTGACGTCAAGTTTCCCATGGCCTGGCCCAGCCTTGGATCGGACTCGAGGTTCATCAGAGATTTCTGGTCAGGTGCCAATTTAATAGACATCTGCTTGTATCCACACAATAACTCCCTTCATGATAGTGATTGTACTGTTACGTTACTATACGCAGGGACTCGCTAACAAACTGTGAACAAATTAAATTAAAATGCACTTTAAAGCAAAAACAACAAAGAGTCTGCTGACAGTTTGAGAAGTTGTTTTAAAATAAAGTCACAAAACTGCACAGTAATGAAAAAGTTAAAGGGTCCAGTGTGTAAGATTTAGTGGTATCAAGGTTGAATATTACAACCAACTGAATAACCCTCACTTCACCGTCCCCCTCAGGGATCTAGGAGAAACTACAGTAGTCATGAAACTTGTTGGCCCTATCTGGAGATTTGGTTTGTCCTCTCTTGGCTCTTGTAAGGCAAAGCTCTTGATCTTTCAGTCCATCTATGTTCTATCCCTCACCTATGATCATGAGCTCTGGGTAGTTACCGAAAGCATGATCGCGGATAGTCCAAAATAAGCTTCCTCCATTAAGTGGCCAGGTTCCCTTTGGAGGTGTTCCAAGCACATCCAACTGCAAGGAGACCCAGGGACTATATAGCCCATCTGGCCTGGGAACACCTCAGGATGTGTTGCTTGGATGAGGGTTAAGGTTTTTAAACCTGCTGCAAACGTGACACAATCCCGGATAAGCAGAAGAAAATGGAATTAACTGAATGAGGTGTCCACTTCAATCTAAAAACTACAAGTATTCCTCCATATCAGCAGGAAAGCTCTTGTTTTATTAAGTTACAGAGATATAAAAACATCCTCCTGCATGTTATATATGATTAAATCTGCTGGTCACCATTGCTGCTGCTTTTTAATAAGATGATGATGATGGGCACATGGCAGCACCCTGGAACTAGTTAGGGGTTTGATACATTGCCCAGTCCTCTCCAGCTACCAGTCCACACTCCATACTGTGGTCCTGTGCTGGACTTGATCTGCCCACCCTCCGGTTACCAAGCCAGGTCCCTATGGGCCGAGCTATTGGCGCTGCAGATCTTTGTCTCATATCTCAACATGTGAGTTCAACTGCCACCTGAAAAAGGTTTCTAAAGCTTAATTACATTGTTAATGTACAAATATGCAAATGTGTTTTCTTACAAAACTGTTGGACATCAGATGCCTACTCGACTGAAACGTCCATCCAGTGTTTGGTCCGAGTCTTGAATTCAGATGTAAGGTGAGCGCCGTTCAACAGATGTACTAGTGTCTCTGCGTATGCTTTACATCTTCATTCTGCACAGTTAAACGCTAACATTCAAGCAGGGTAACAACAAAGCAGTAGGGTGGAGGAGGACTTCAACCTTCATCAGGGATGAATAACCATGCACTGCAATGTCAGGCACTTATAATGACATCTTTGTTGTCTTCCATAGAAAGAGCCCATGACGAGCCTTTCTACTGTAACTCTACTGATGCTACATCAAGACATCAATTCAGCCCACAAGTGGCGCCGACCTCGTGGGTCCGTCTGAGCGAATGTCTGACTGATCCTCAAAGCAGTAAAGGAGCAGAGCAGGTCACAGCCCACTCCAAAATGTCACAGCCCTTACATAATCCCTGCATGTATTTTCCGTCGTGGCACACCAGCTATACCCCTCACTCCCCGCTCTCGAGTCTTCCAACAAGACAAAAAGGTCAAGACATTACAGAGCAGAGAATGCTTCTGGCAAACTCGCCCAAGCATCATGCAAAAGGTTAGCATGGAGAGTTGGTTTGGACAATATGGAAATGAGCTTTCTTGACCCCGCTCTTTGACCTGGATGCTGATCTATTGATTATGTCACAGTTGGTCTCGAAGTGACCTATGAAGTAGTGTTTCTAGTCAGAGTCTGGCTTTGTTAAACTGGTATGGTGAGTGAGCAACTTGACCTCAGAGGGTGGCTCAGATCACCGTCATACAAAGTGACTTATTTGTGAAATTAGTCATTTTTATGTTGCTTCAGTCATCATTCACCTCGGCATCGTGCCAAAACATATAATACGCTCCCGGACCAACATGGCAGTGTCGCGTTTTCAACACGTCTGCAGTTACCGTTAAGTACAAGCACAAACCTCGACGGCTGCAGTTCCCAAAACATCCACTTGAGGCTGTCTCCATAAGTCCCCATGTTCAAATGTCCAACTTCATAGCAGACCAGTTTTAGATCAGCCGGGAGGCTAGACCGCCAAGACAGCGGCAACCAGAGCCACCACACTCTGAGCTTCACCACGGCTCTTCAGAAACCTGTGGGTGAAGTCATAAATACTACATCAGTCTATGGTTACGTACCTCACATCACTCGAGTACTTTATATACATTATGTTAAACTTATAGACGTAACCTGAAATAAGTCAACAGTAACTTTTAGTTTCACATTCAGTGGAAACAGGGGTCTCCTGGGTAAAAGTGCTGCGGTTGTTTGACCCACCCAGCACCATAGGTGAAGGTAATTGCCCTTTATATGACTACACTTGTCTGTTGCTCCATACTGGTACTGCACATTCGTACACATTGCACTTGTCACATCTAGGGGAGGCAAAACATGATACTGACACGGTATCATCTAGAGGATTGGCTGGTCTGTTCCACAGTTTGGCAACTGGGGTCCATCATTAATGGTTGTACTTACATCAAACTTACGTACCTTAATTAAAAAAGGCAACAGTAACTTTTGATGTAAAGGGATGCAAACAGTGGTCTTGTGTTTGTTTGACCCACCGATCTCCAGGTGAATGTTATTTATCATACCTTACTCCATACACTTATGGTGCTATAACACTGCCACTGTTCTATTGCACACTTTGGCATGAGACTGGGCTCCATCATTGGTAACGATGAACACAAAAATGGATTCTTTAATTCAACACACAGTCAAATTGACATTGCAAGCCATGAAAAGGGTTTTATTTTTATTTCTAATTCATGTTGTATGCCAATAAAAGTGACCTCTGCCCAATTACTTTTTGTTCCCTCTGAAAAATGTTTACCAAAGCTCCAAAGAAATGCAAACCTCTGGGGACAGGCTTAAGAGCTTGTTGCCAACATCTAAAAACAGCATGATTAAAAACAGAAAAATCTCAGCGATGGCAACCGTTTCTACTTTGATAGTAGTTTCTCACCATCTCAACAAACTTCTGAAGCCCAAATATAGTTCTGCAGCACAGGGTTACATGTGAATATCCTCTCCAAACGGGATGAGAATCTGTAATTGAAGATAGTTGTTTTCGTTGCCATGAGAGTGATACTTTCTACTGTATGAAGACCTCTTTTTTTTCCACATGTTCAAAAGCAGTAATCTCACCGAAGAGACAGACAATCGGAGCCTCGTAAGTGCTAATGACTGTTTGCTGACGAAGCAGTCGCCTGTAGTTATGCGAGTTTCTTCTTTCAGACAGAAAGCATGCATATTATGATCATGCACTATAAAGGAAAAAACACCCCATGTACTGAATACTACATACTGTTTCAGCTCATGAACTACATTAGTTCACATTACGTTTCTAAAGCACACCATCCTGCATTTCAGATTGATTTTCTATCGTCCAGAAACTGGAAGGTTGCCCAGCTCAAAATCAATCTAAAAAAAATCTATGATGGGCTTGGTTAGAACTAAAACCACCTACATGGTACATTTAAATTTACAGACACTACATTAGACTAAATTAGAGTTGTATTTTAACTGTTGGATGCAATACATTCAGTTTTAAACCTCAGAGAGAAAAAAACAATATTTTATTGACAATCAGAGTCTGAAAGATGTTTTCTTTTTTAAAAATGACCAGATAAATCTGTGTGAGCCTCTTGACACATGTCAAGACACGTCAAAATGCTTGTGCCAGTTACGTGATACGTTACCCCAAAAATTAAGCCCACGAGCTTAGTAAAACACAAATATTAATATTTCTATTGACATTGCCATTGCCTTCAAAAGAGGGATTTGTATTTTTGTTGATTAAAAGGACAAGTACGTACAGTTCGAGGAGTTTGCAATACAAGCATGGCCCATAGGGGTCGTACACCTTTAAAGGAATAGTTTGATATCTTTGGAAAATTGCTTAGCTTTGCATGAAACACTGGAAACAGCTAGCCCGGCCAAAGGTAACAAATCCTGCACATTATGTTTGATCTCTCCAGCTTTACACAGCTTCTCTCCCCCCCGCCCCACCACCACCATCTCCACCCGTCCACCACCACCACCACCACCCCTCCTTCTTCCCCTGGTTCTCTGTCTTGTGTGATCAACAATAGTCTATTCTGTGCTGTCCCGTGCGAGTGGCGACACACCCAAAGCCAAGGCCACGGTGCGAGGGGAGATTGTTGGCTGGTGGCCAACTGAGCAGGACACTGGCTTGATTCTCGTCTGGGAGCGTGGATCCTGCCCCAAGAAGAGGGAAGAGGTGGTCTCATCTCTTTGGCTGTAAATTCCAGTAATCATTTAGTGATTCCCCATGCTGGGTACTTTTCTAACAGTGCAGTTGCCAGAGTTATATGGAAAGACTGGAGAGCAATAGAAATGATTTGTTTTATATCCATGTTGGCTTATATTAGCTATAGGGAGTCTAAACATTTACCCTTTAGTTAGAGGCCTAGATTGGATGTTGAGGGGAGCAGTTAGGGGCAGGTTAAGGTTCAGGGCCAGGGGTGAGAGGGCAGTAAAGTTCAGGCCTCCCTAGAAAAGCCAGAATAATGTCCTCAGGGCCCACCAGGGTCACAGTAAGGAGATTTTGTTAATTATCTTGCACATTTAAAATATTCTGCATATTAAATATTTTTTCCTGCACAAAAACTGTGCAGTTCTTTTTATTTCTAATACCTGTATACCTGTAGATGTACATACAGCTACTAAAAGTATTGGATGCAATAGTTAAATTATTGGATTAAAGGCTGAAGTAGCTAGCTGGAGGTATTGGATAAATGGTTGAATGAGCCGATTCTTCTCTGTTCAACTTTAATTTAATCTTCTATGTTTTTCACCTCCTGGCGGTTTACATCGTCTGGTTGTCAGAGCCCCAAAAGTCCCCACCTCTTCACATATCACAGGCTCCAAGCACACATCGACCACAATACAAGCCCTGATCTCGGTCGGGCCACAGGCTGAAGGTCAATCCATCGACCCGTTCTTCTCTATCATGACAATCTGTTCCTAAGTGCCACAGCTGGAGCCCCCCCACACACTCTCCGATAAGGCCAGACTCTCTTCATTGTCCGATAACATAAATATGACACACCACCAACACACCATCTGAGGGTCCCTGTCTGCACCAGCCAGCCTAATTATATAATTATCCCTTGTCTGATTGTGTGCCTGTGCAGCTGAGACGAGGGAGGGCCTTTGTGTGGCCGGTGGAATGTGGTGCGCTTGGCATTTTTCAGCGAAAGGGCAGCTTTCTGGAAGCCACTGCCAAAGGAGAGGAGAGGAGAGGAGGGTGAGATCACGGCTGCTGGTGCCCACTCTTCTTCTTCTTCTTCTTCTTCTCTTTCTAAGACTCTCTTTCCTATCTCTATATCTCTCTGTATCTGTCACTTAGAGACAATCCCATCTCTCTTCTGGGTCTGGGTCATTCGTGCTCCACCTCTATCCCACCACCTCGCTTTCTCCAACCATTCCCCAACATTTCACACTCGAAACCTTCATCCAGCTGTCTTGCAGATAAAGTGGCCTTTTGGAGATGGTATGCACAGGATTTGGCGCGCCAACGATAAGAGTTGACATGCCACTCTGTTACCGCACACCGATGTCTGATAGGCGACTCAGAGGCGACTCGCTCCGCTGCATGATAGGAAAGCATTGCTATTGTTTCTGGTTTGAGAGCTGTTGAAGGGATAAGAGAGACTAGAGCACGAGCAGGTGTTAGGAGAGATTACGGCATAGGCCTAGAAAGCATGTCTGCTATTACCTCCTTCTTGAATCAAAGTCAAAAGCAACAAGTCGGGCAGGCGGGCGTCACATAAACCATGTTCTCCTACACTACAATAGAGGATCCAGACCTTTTTTTGACATTTACATTGAGGGCCTCCCAGTCTTTACACGTCGCTACAGGTGATTTTATGAGTTTTATGACTTTATCAGAAGCCTTTTATACTCACTAATGAAAACAGCAGGGTTAAGGGTATTTTGGCGCCAATGCTTTCTCTCTGAATTCCTCCGTATGAGCTGCTGTATAACTCAAGAACCTTTTGTCATTTCAACAGAGCGAGCCAAGATGCAAAGTATTCACACCATCTGAGGTGAAAACTCATAAGGTTTGTATGCAGGGTGACAGAAATATTAGAAACAGACTGCATTTGGCACCACTATGCCGCCGCTTGGGTGGCAGAAGTGAACAATTCTGTGTTCTTCGTGTTTTTCGACATCAGTCTCCATCAGCTTTGTGTGCATACATGGACTTGGAACTATGGAGATTAGTAATTTGCCTTTTTCATGATACATCGTGTGACCCAATAAAAAAAAAAAATCATGGCTCTCTCACGGTTTACACTTGAGTACAGCTGCTAGGGCGTATTCAGACAGGATCCAGCATCTCAGGCTGAGACATTTCAAAACTGAGACAATCCAGGATCATGACCTTCCCAATAAGATGGAAGAGCTAACAGCGCCAACCCGGCTACAGACTCTGACTTCGGACACACTTGTAACTCTGGACCCCTCTACCAGTTAAGCCACCAGGGGGCGGCCCTATTTATGGGTACTTTTCTTATCCACCTTGGATATTGTGAGTAAGAAGTGAATTCCCGCAGTGTGGGATCAATAAAGTCTTGTCTAATCTTATACAGATATTGCAAAATCAATAATGCAACAAGTTTATTAAAGACCCGAGGCATCAATGTTTAACCGCACATGTAAAATCTGCATGCTGTCTGCAGCAGAAACACCCATAGGAAAGAGACATTCCCATAAAATACCGAGCTGTCCGTCCTGATCCCTGTGCCCGTCCGTCAAAGCCCCCCTTTGGTGATCACACAGCATGGAGTATGTGAAAGAATGCTGTTGGGACATAGCAGGACACTTGGGGCCCACTATTCCCATCTCAAACTTCTCTACACGCCCCCATTGATTCTTCTTTTAATGGCATAAATAAACAATACAAACAAAAGTAAAATATCAATCACAAAGTGTGACCAAAGTCAGTGCCCACAGACCTAAACACAATATAAATAAACAGCCTGGATGAGAGAAATAGTTTGTGTGCTGGAGCCAAGACCAGGACCTCTCCCACTATCGGCATGAGCTGTGAGAGCTCCATTGTTTTGTCCATCTCAAATAGCCCTGACAAATTGTGCTGAATGTAGAACCTCTGTTTAAACAAGAGGCATCTTCCAAAAAACATGCTGGCACTGCACCAGAACTGCATTTTCCCATCAGCCTGCATCGCTCCACAGCGCCCCCTGCTGCACAGTGCTGTTTCTGAAGGGTAATCCCCAATTGGTTTCTCAAAGATTTCATCATGAAGAGAGGCTCTGTGGTGTTGTAGAGGCCTAAACATCATCTGAACTTTGACAAACATGCATTTTGTTGTGTGCTTGATTGGTGACTACTTCAAAATAAAAGCATCTAATAATAGGTAACAGTTCTCATTATGCGTTACATCATAATTTCTTCTTCCTCGCCAACAAAACCTTTCAGTCATACCTCCATCCTCCTTTTCTGTTCCCCCTTCTTCCTCCATTGTATTCCCCAGCTGTCAGGTGGAGGGCGAGGGAGAAAAAGAACAGACTTTTCCTGGAATTCACCGTCTATGAACCAATCATGAGCTCATGTCACATTGTGAAGATGAAGACGGTCTTATAGAGAATAAAATACCACGCTGGCATAGGCATGAAATATCAGAAGAGATAATATATGCATGAATTATTGTTATTTAGTGATGAAACTAAATGAATTATTAATTTAAAGGCAGATCTGATAGCTGTGAATGATAGTTGAACAGTGCCACCATGTGTTAGTGTGTGTTGACTGCAGTTTGGGCCAAGACAAGCTTCATAAGCTCAGTCCAATTACACGCAGCTTCAACTCCCCTTGGAGCAGAAACAATTAAGTCAATGAATTAATTAGAGAAAAACAAACAGCAATTTTCAAGTCATTCTTTAAAGCCCAAACTCTAGTTCCAGCTTTTTCATTGTCAGGATTTTCCGCTTTGTTTGTCTTGAGCTAGATTTTGGGGAACAAAACAAGCCATTCGATGACTTCGCCCTTTGGCTTTTGAATAATATAATTTGTATTTTCTTTCTTTCAACATTTCATGCTAATAATGACTCAATAAGTTGTTAAAACAATAGTGATAGTCTTCTGTAACCGCAGTCTATCCAAGCTGGGGTACATCCTGGACAAGTCACTGCCAGCTCATCAGAGGGCACATAGTGACAAACAAGCATTCACGCTCACGTCCACACCTACAGGCAATTTAGAGTCACCAGTTAACCCATAAAGGGGACTGTGGGAGGAAGTTGGAGAACAACACAGACATAAAGATGCAAACTCCAGACAGAAAGGCTCCAGCCAGAGTTCGAATCAGGAACCTTCTGGCTGCAATGCGACTGTGGCGCCCTTAGTGATATTATCATCTTAGAGAACTACTTTTAAACTACTGTCCGCTGGCCTGGACAGAACTAGGTGGTTGATTTGAAAGCAGGAACCAGGAACTTCTGTTCTGTTTAACACTCAGGACGAACGTACGGTACTGATACCGCAACAAATACGTGGGCAGGAGAGGCTAAAACTACATTATGCTGTTAGTTTGTTTACAAGTTTATAGACACCGATCAGACATGATGACCACTGACAGGTGACGTGAATAACACTGATTATCTTGTTGTCATGGCACCTGTCAGTGGATCTATATATTAGGCAGCAGGTGAACATTTTGTCCTCAAAGTTGATGTTAGAAGAAGGAAAAATGAGAAAGTGTAAGTCATTTAAAATACTTTAATAACTCAAATAACCACATAACAGAAACATAATATAAACAACCCAATGAATCCTGTCTCTTGGACAGCTACAGGCTACTTTAACCACAACAGTAGGTGCAGCCAAAGAAGATTGTTGTTCTTTAACCACAAGCAGTCAACCGACACATCCATTCATTTCTAGCGTGGCAGGGCTGTGGCCTTGTCCCACAGCTTGTTTCTGAACAGTGAGTTGGTGGCAGTCGATGTGTCTGAACTCAGCTGCAAAGAGGCCGAACAGGCAGAAGAAGAGCATGACCAAAGCCCATTCACACACCGCAGCCCCAGATGGATGGCCTGTATTGTGGAGAACAGCCACTGAAGGAGGGGAGAGCAGTCAAGGAGAGTAACATACGACTGACTGTAGTTTGTGGGTGTGTGGTCAATGTGAGGGGCATTTCACACTTAATGCATGTTAATGTATGTACAGTACCATTCAGCTTGAGCTATATCTGTCATTAAAAAAGATTTGGAAATAAAGCAGATGGCTGCTCCGCCTCAACTCTCTGTGATTTACAGAGTTTCCTGATGGACAGCGAAGTAAACGGCTGCCAGCTGTAGCTGCTGTTAGCTAATGTTGGCTCAGTTTGTTAGCCGGGCTGCCCGGACTGTGCGCTCAGAGCAACGGGGGCAGTGTTAGTGTTTTGGACCACCAGGAAGAAGAGGAGGTTGTCAGGCCCGGGGTGTGGGCGAATGCTGACATGGTGTAGTGTCATGCCAGAACCGGAGCTGGGCAATGTAACCAGGTTTAGCAGCCTCTATGGTTATAATGACAGAGGTGAAAAGACCGAAGAGGACGCTGACGGAGGAAGCTAAGAAGAGAAAATGAGAGAGTGACCGAGCAAGAAGTCGCCAGACAAGAGTAAATCTGGGACTGACGCCGAGCTGGACTGACTGCTGTTGGACTTGTGAGTAATATTAGCTGGCTGCCGTGTCTCGTGTTGTTGACCTTGCTTGATGTTTGGCTGTTGTCGACTCGCCTAACCACAGTGGGTTACACTGAAACTGGGAGCGCCAAATCACAAAAATGCCAATTTCTACGCAATGTTGCTTTAAACTGCCACCATACATCACTTGTTTCCAAAACTGCAATTGGTTTTCATCTGAAAAAAGTAGTTTAAGGGTTTAGTTACACTTTGAATCATACAGAAGGATACTGACGATGACCAGGATGGTACAGAGAATACAGCAGGTGGTCCTGGCAGCTCCAACGCAGCATCGGTTCTGAGACGGCTGAGCTCGATAAGTTAGAAACAACTGCACCCAGAAGTAGGCCAGACCAATGAAGAAAGCCAGGAATGCCCCCAAGAGGTGAATATTCATCAGGACTGATTGCTGAGTAGTGTAGGCAAAGGGAGAAGAGATTATTTAGTGATTATTATTTGTTATATATGAGTTCTTTATTATTGATTTACCTGAAAATTGCCAATGAGAGAGATTCCCAAAGAGGAGATGAATCCCAAGACAATGCTGGCTATGTTAGCCTTTCCATGGTTACCGAAATCTCTGACCTGCTGGAAGCGGATCACCACAATCCACAGAGCTGAGAGAGAAGAAGCAATTTTCTGTAAAAGCAATTCCCCAATAAGTACTACATGCCTGATGAATGACTGGATTATACTACAGCACAGAGCAACATAATTATCAGTCATTACCTAAAACAGAGCAGATGTTGCAGATCTGGGAGAAGAGGCAGCTCTGAGGGTTGTAAGTACCACACTGACTAACAGGAAAATGAAGAAGTACAATCATTATCATTCGACATTAACTTGTTAACGTAATGAACTGTCTGTTCGTGTCAGCTGTTTATTCATGTTTCAGTAATTTATTCTTCATCATCTCTCAGGACAGAGCGGAGTCATACCAACCTAATGTACGGGAATCCTTCTGTGAGGTTGACTGATCCATTTGTTACAGCCACGGCAAACCTGATGGAAAGAAAACGTATTGTTGTGATTACAGCTCCCAATTTAGCATTTTAATGGTTTAGTGGTTGCTGGTTCATCACGGGACTGAAACATAGAGACACATAAACATTCACGCTCATATTGACACCAATGGGTTATTCAGTATCACCAATTATTTAGATACAGACATTTAGATACAGAACTATGTGGTTGACAAATACAAGAAATAACAATGAACTGTGGACAGGGACTTCTGTCCAGTCACAAAGACGAAGAACGTTCTTGTGTTTTAACAGGACCACTGTAGGGTTCTGACACAGAGACAAAAAAATAGAAGAGACGTAAGACGCAAGTTTATTTTAATTACTGGGTAATATTGGAAATATGGTACAAGAAAAATAGGGAAACAGACAGAATGTTGGAATAAAATGACTATCATTTATTTTACATTTATTATATAACAACAACATAAATACTAGTTTTATAACTAAGTCAGTATATACCTTAAGTGACCCAGTAAGGACTGCCTGAGTCTTTTTCATGACTCTAACGTTAAACAATATATATATGTTAGCCTGTTATTCCCCTGTCTGTATAAGTGTAATTATTTAATGTGTACAGGTGAATCCAAAACACATTTTTACAACATAACTCACAGCTTAGTCTCATCTAAATGCAAATTTATGACCCTCAGTTTCCCTGTACTACTTGCTTCCTTCTTACTGGTAAATAAGTACTTTATTAATAACCTACATGTAACCTCAAATATGCAGCCAGTAAATCATTAACAAATGAATGGCAACAAGTTGTTTGAAATTAGATTATAAAACAGCAGAACTCTCTGAAAACAGTAAGAAAGTGTAAAGACAGGTACTCACACAGTCCAGATGCCCGCAGTGCCAAAGACAGCCAGGCAGACGGGGAGTAAAGCCCACAGCCACATGTTGCACTCCAGCTGCTGTTTGGTTCATATGGAGGGAAACGTGCACGACCGCGATCTCTGCCTTAACAAGCAAAGTGGTCAGGTAAAAATACAAAGAGGGAAACAATACACTCTCCAAACTGAAAAGTGTAGTGTGTGTGAAGGAGGTATTTGTACTCACTGTGCTGGTTTGCAGGTTAAAATGAAAGTTCATTCAGAGGAGCTCATTCCATCTTCAGCATTACCATAAAGACTCAAACACTGTGACTGTGGACACTGCTGCACTTTGTCCTGCTTGTTTCATGAGTCAACTTTGTATTATCAGTGCACCATAAATTAATCACAATGATTACGTACATGGTTAGTCACACAAGAGGGGTGGAGGTTGAGGAAGGGTGGGCTGAACGAAGGCAACATTTTATTTAAGACATTATTTGGATAAGTTCTAAACAGAAAACCACAAACAGCTGACTTCATTCTCTGCATTGCAAATGACACACTAAACCATAAAATACGGTAATGTGACTGTTTCTATATAAGGGCTAGGCTGGACTTTGAGACAGTGCGTTTCCTTTTTTAGATCTACAACCTCTTGTACAAGTTCCTCCAGTGTGTTTCCTCTCCTCTGCAGTTTACCTTTTCCTTTCTGTTAACTGAAAATCAACCCCAAAGTTGCTAAACCGGATGCTGAATTTCTTAAATGGTCTAAACTTTAACGAGTGACAGCAACCATACTTGTGTCTGGTGATGATTTCAGGATTAATAATTCACTAAAGTATTTAATTTGCATGTTTAAAATGACGAAGGAGGTTGTAAAATCAACGAATATGACCTTTGGTTCCTGCTAATAAAAACGATACAGACATCAATAACAATTTATTACCTTAATGTTTGTTCCATCACCACGTATGCTCTACACATATCACAGAAATAAAAAAAACTCTGACGGGGATAGATTCAAGTTTGTTCTTTATTGATGACCATGATGAAGTCTCTTGAAGTAACATTATCTGTTCGTCAAAGCTCAAGCTCAATCTTGACATCCATCTTGGCCTTGTAAGGCTCCAGCAGGGGATGTATTTCTTCAGACAGGAACCTGGCCACCTGAACACGGCAGGAGGAAAGAAAAAAGAATATATTATATTACAAACAAATGCTACTTAAACAAGAGAGGGAGTGCTGTTATACTGAATATCAGCATGGATCCAATTCGGTCGCAGCGTGCCGATATACAGTGTAACAGCACGACGTCAAGTGTGATATTGCTCTTATAGAACAGTTCAACAAGTTATTGGTTAAAGGTGATAAGTGACAACAGATTATGATTTGTTTGTTAATTTAACAATTTATTCAGCTCGTCAACACAAATAGTTTCACAACTGGACTGGGACTGCATGGTTGCTAAGCACCATATAAATATTTCCTAAGCACAAGCTCAGCAAGTGCATGTTACCACAGGCCAGCTGCTTTGTATCACGTATGAACCAGTGAAATAAAAGTCTGCTGACTTTTTCTCCTCTTGACTTTCAGATAAAATGTTTAATATTATCAGAGGGTAGCTGCGCTCTCTTCAGCATCAAACCGGGAGCATCAAACCAGTTATACAGTTTCTTATCTGTGGATTATACTGATGCCAAATTGACAAGAAGACTGTCGACACATGACGTCCTTTATCTTGTGTTGAGTGATACATGCAGACCCAGTGCTGTTATTCTCTATATCAGCACTCGTGGGACAACTCGTTTGATCAAATTACAGAACTCACTATATTTAAAAATAAACAAGCCTCTTGTAATGGCTGCTAGAATAAAGATGAGGAGCTGTTCATGTTGTACCTGCTGGGGAGCACGACCAATAAAGGTCTTGGGGTCCAGTATGGTGTCCAGCTGCCCCAGAATGGGGGCAAAGTAAGTGTCCCGCTGGACTCTGGCCAGCAGGTCGTTATCACCTCCCTCCTGTTTGACCACAGCTGCCGCCTCCTGCGACAGAACACGAATCTTCTCGTGGCAGTCCTGCAGGGGTAGAAAGACGCACGGAAGCTCTTTACACGAAGTCAGGACACAGTGAGCTGTTGTTTTACGCTACAGTATAACCAACACCAGTACCTGTCTGTTCCCTCCGGCCTGCACCATGGCCATGATGATGTTCTCCGTGGCCATGAAGGGCAGCTCATGGCGGATGTGTCTCTCAATGACTTTGGGGTAGACCACCAGTCCCTCTGTGATGTTCTGCAGGGTGGTGAGGATGATGTCCGCTGTCAGGAAGGACTCGGGCAGGGAGATCCTCCTGCACATGGGTGACAGGGGTGACAGGAGATGAGCTAATAAGTTAAGAAACTTCTAAAGAAGCCTCTGCTTCTAATAAATACATCCCAGCAAACTATTGTGACCTGTTGGCGCTGTCATCCAGCGTCCTCTCCAGCCATTGGACCGAGGCCGTCTGCAGCGGGTCGGCCATCAGCGCCAGCAGGTGTCGGGCCAAGCTGCAGCAGCGCTCTGCACGCATGGGGTTCCTCTTGTAGGGCATGGCACTGGAACCTGGAGGAGGATGACAACGTCATACGTTTTGTCTCCTGCATTACAGGATAATGTGTCTTTTAGTTTCTGAATATTAAGTGAGTGAACGTACCGATCTGCTCTTTCTCAAAAGGCTCCTCGATCTCCTTCAAGTTAGCGAGCAGGCGGATGTCTGTGCAGATCTACAGACAAGACCGAAGATCATCACTGTGCTTGCGGAGAACCTTCAAACACCACTAGATGGCAACATTTCTCTACATGTCTCCAGCTTCTGCAGCTTACCTTGTGAACAGTAGCTCCCAAACTGGCCAAGGTGGACAGACTGTCAACGTCCACCTTACGACTGTACGTCTGTCCAGTCACGAGGTAGGATCTGTGTAGCATGAGAACATTAGTGACTTCATTATTGACACCACCCTTTTTTGGTTGTGGCATTTACCAAACTCAATCCTGATGACTTATTTCAGTTTTCCAGGACTTACTTTTTGAAGGCAGCCATCTCTGTCACCATCCTGTCGAGTTCTTCCACCTGGTGAGTAAACATGGGAATCGTGGTTTAAAAAAATCCTGTATCTCCGTCACAGTCTACATGCCAGTTCATTGCTGGTTTGTACCTTATCGTGGTCCCCCTGAAAAAGCTGCAGGAAGCTGGCCTGAGTGCCGGTGGTCCCCTTGACCCCGCGGAAACGCAGGTCGTCACGGGCTCGCTGCAGGTTACGCATGTCCATGGCCAAGTCCTGCAGCCACAGACATGCTCGCTTTCCAACCGTGGTCAACTGGGCGGGCCTGTAGATAGAGTGGACGAAGTGAGAGAAGGCAGAGAGGAAAAACACGTAAACTCTGCATGTTCTTAATTCTAAAAATGAGATAATAAAGAGACGATGAAGACTCACTGGTAGTGTGTGAAGCCAAGCGTTGGGAGATCAGCGTATTTCTCGGCAAAGTTTGCCAGTCTGTCGATGACTCTGGCCAGCTGTGCAAAGAAGAACAACAGGCTTTAGCAGCAAATTATTACATCATACACTTAGTTAATAATCTTATTTCTGGATTGTGTGACAAAACAAAACTGTTGTATAATTATTTCTACACTGTTGACTTTGTTACTGAACAGCTGATGCTTGCAAAGATTGCACAACTGGATGTTTTCTGGCTGCTGACAGCTGAGCCTCACCTTAGGCAAGAGGATGTCGAATCCATCACGCAGCATGATCAGATCCTGAGGAGGAAAAACAAGAAAACCATTCAAGAAAAGCACTTTTCCAACACAGCATCACATACAGGACATTATTGACTATCCTAGTGTAGAAGATGTCAGTCATAATTACAGTATTATCTCCCACGTAGCAGGAGGTGGCACCGAGGTGGATGATGGGAGCGGCAGTGGGGCAGCAGTGTGCGAAGGTGTGGACGTGGGCCATGACATCATGCCTGAGCTTGCGCTCCTCCTCGGCCGCCATGGCGAAGTCGATGTCCTTTTCGTGGCTCTCCATCTCCTGAATCTGGGCGTCCGTGATGGGCAGACCCAGAGCCTGAGGAGGAGAGCGAAGAAGACGGAGAGAGAGAAGGGAAAGACATCTTTAACACATATTAAATATTACATATTTTGTAACTTTGCTGCTCAGTTAACACCACGTGCCAACATCCGTGGCTGTGAAGAGAAGCCAAAAACTGCAAACGTCTACTTGAGGCTGATTCTGTTTGAATCAGTTAATAACTTCACGTCATTTTTGAAGCAATAACACAAAGAAAAACACTTTAATGTTCTCTGGCTTCGGTCTCTCAGCTGTGAGGGTTTGCTGCTTTTCTTTGTCATTCATCATCGTGGACTTTTTAGTCGGACAACGTCACATTTTAACATGTTTTCCGCCCATTCATTTCATTCATTCTTTTTACATTTCACAGACTAAACCGAACCAAAAAAAAAGATCAGGAACATTTTTCATCACTGAAAAAAAAATAATCAGTAGCTGCAGCCTGTAGTTTAGAGACAGGCAATCTGTGGAAAGTGAATCACTCACAGACACAGGTGTTTGATCAGGAGACAGTCTGATGATGACAGACCTTCTGTCTTTACCACAGTCTTGACGGGCATGTGCTCTCCTCGTGAGAAGGAGTTAATATCCTGATTAGATTGGAGCAGTCATGAGATCACGCAATGAGTTAATTGGGAAATTGAGCCTCTCTTACTCTTATGTTACCTCACGGCCCAAAACCCAACCACCTTAAACCCCGCCGTGTTAAAGGTTAGTGTGTCGGTCAGGGGAAAAGTCTAACAGACGTTAGGCCGGCCTCTCCTGTTACTGTGACATTCACCGCATGCTATTTCCACACACGGAGGCAGCCGCAGGCCTCGCCAATGCTGCACAGCAAAGCTAAACCTCTGAAGAACATTGCAAAAACACAGGACAACGAGGAGAAGATGGACTCTGATCAGTGTATGTGTGTGTGTGTGTGTGTGTGTGTGTGTGTGTCAGGTCATGTGAGTTGATGCATGTGAGAGAGGTTAAGTCAACAGTTAACGTCCCGTCAGCCCTCTTTAACGTGATAAACGCAGGAATCACTCAGAGGAGCTGCAGAGAAATAGATAGATATTTCTAAATCATCAGCAACTGCAGACTTCTGCTCGGTTCAACATTTTTTTTATATATACTTTGGCCCAAGTCTGGCTGGTCAGGGATCACATGGCTGCTAAATGTCAAGATGCTTCAGAGGGCATTTTCTCATAACCTCTCGAGTCTTCTTTACAGACCAATGCTGTGCAGCCAAACTTTGTTCAAGTTTCCAAAGAAAGCAACTACACCAGATCGACATTTGGTCTTTTAGGAGTGATGCAGCTACAAAAGAGACAAAAGAAAACATGGAAACTTGTGGATGAATTCTTGATTTCACGAGGTGTAAACATCCTACAGATTATCTGTATGAGCTGATGCAGAATAACTCTGACACTGTGAGATAGTGAGAGGTAAGAAGATGATTTGTTGAAGCTGCTCAAGGGGGCAAACTGTACGTTGCATCCAAGCAAAGCAAACTCAGAGATTTTGGAGTGAAGCCAATGTGTAAGTGTCCAAAAACTGCAGTTCCTCAAACATCCACTTGAGGCTGGTTCCAGAATAAGTCAGTCTCCATAAGTCCCCATGTTCAAATGTCCAACTTCACAGCAGAAATAAACATGTTTACAGCCTGGTACAAAAAACTGTTTTGGTCTCTATAGCTAATTTCTCCATTTATTAACAGCGTGGCCACTTTGATTGACAGCTGGGTTACAGATTGTTACTTGTTCGAGCACCCAGGCAACTCAGGGACGACAATTTTTAAAATTGGCCAAGAGGCAGGAAAGGCAGGACTACCAACATGACGGCGTCTAGAGCCACAGATGGTCGACGTCATACATATGCTGTCCGTGGATCACTGCAGATAATGGTTGAGGTTTGTTTCTATCTCTGGTTATCATGGTGAAGAATGCAGACACATTGTAGAACAGGACAGTAAAGAAGCTTTTATCAGACATCAGTCAATGAAAGAAAGTACTGCTTGGAAGATAAATATGAAACGGTAAATGGACTCTACTTATACGGCGCCTTTCAGGTGCTTCTACACTAAATATATCACTCACCCACTTAATACAAGGTGCCAGCTGCTCAGCTAACCATTCATACACCGATGGTGCAGCCTTCAGTATCTCACTCAAGGACACTTTGACACGCAGAGTGAAGGATCATTTGATTAGTGGATGACCTGTGCGATCTAATACAACAACTCTGCCATAAATTATGTTTTTAATGAAGCTTACAGTGTTTCAGTTTTGCTGACACTGCCTAAAAAGCATTAATTTAACAATTATGTTAAATTTATGAGGTTGTAGTTTGCAGTTGTGTTGAACTCGGCTGCATCATATTAAGAAGAGTTTCTAATATTTTTACCACCTCATTTACATACAAAGGGAAACACATTTCAATATGATGCACTCCTGTACAACAACAGCACCCACCAAGGCCTCTCTGACAGTGATTAGATTAGATTATACTTTATTTAGTTTTTGGGACAACAAAAACTGGAACATTACAAGCTTCATGTTGTTGTGTTGGATCATGTTGGACTGTAAAAGTCAGAATCAGGTTTATCGACAAGAAGGTTTTCACATACAAGAGATTTGTCTTGGTGGTTTTGGTGTGTGTGTGTGTGTGTTAATGTAATGGGTGGGTGAATGAATGAAGTGGCCAGTCAGTGTATTAAGAGTAAATATAATAAACACAGGAATCATGTGCATTATGTGACAAATAAACACAAAATAAAAACTGTAAATAAAGAGGACTGTATTTATACATTAGATTAAACTGCACCCATTCAATTATTTTCTCCAAAACTGTTAATTATTAAATTATGAAATCATCATTATATAATCTGTGTTTTTCTGCACAGGGAGCAGACATACCTCAGCTCTTAATAAGGGGTGGGGGTCCTCTTTAAAACTATATTTAGAGCAGGAAACTTGATAGGGACTCAGTGAAGGTCGCAAACACTCACACAACACGTGCATATATAAATAAATATATAAATATATATGATGCATGTTAAACTGTGCAGGTTGCCATGGTGACCTCAATAAGAAAAGCTTCAGACCTTCTCCGCCTTGGCCAGGTAGATCCACAGCTTCCTCCAGGTGCTGAACTTCTTCCTGTCGCTGAAGTTGTAAGCCATCTCCTTGCTGGCGTACCGGGACACCAGCGGAGAGCGGTACTTCAGGAACTCGTCGGCCGCCTCCATGTTCGCGAAAGCCGGTCAGAGACACGCGTGAGTGTGCGTGAGCTGCGGGTACAGCCTCCACGCGCTTTAGCTCCACACACACAAGTGCTGCTTCTTCTTCTTCTTCTTGATGTTTAACAGCAGTCAGCATCCTTATTGTTGCACACACTGCCCTCTTCTGGACTTCTTTACTACCTCCTCTTTTTTAAAATTCTTTTAATTAACCCAGTTAAAACAAACTCATAATGATTTTCCTCCCTTCTCTAGAGTTCCACATTTTATTACACTCTTGATTCTCCACTGCTCCTGTCTTCATCATCAAGCAACCATCACATGCTCCACTGTCTCTCCACATCTACACTGACCAGTTGGATGTTTTCCTAATATACTGAGTGTGTTATTCAGTTATTAGTCTGCTCATGATCACCTGCTCTGCTCTGCCACCTCTCCTACTACACCTTGTATTTTATATAAATGTCTCCCCTTATTCCTGGTTCTTCCCATGTTGTTTCCATTTCTTTCCGTATTAAACTTTTTCCTTCTGTTTTTGATTATTTTACTTTCATTCCCACCTCTTCTTTCTTTGCTGCCTCTTTTGCAGTTTTATCTGCTCTTTCATTCCCTTGTATCTCTAAATGAGCTGGTACCCACATATTATTTCCCTCCCCTGCTGTGTTACTCTGGATGTTTTTAACAGTATATCATATCATATTTCCTGGTTGTGTTTTCGCTGTCCTGTTTTTAATGCTCAAGAGTGATGAAACTGAATCACATATGATTATCTTCCTATCCACCCTGTCCTCCACCCATTCTATTGCCAATAATATAACACATAGCTCCACCGCATATATACTTAAATGATCAGATGTCCTTTTTAATACTTTGTTATTATGACTGGGAACCACCACTGCTGCACCTGTTGCTCCTGTTTTTTTAGTTCTTTTGATCCATCTGTATATAATATAATATATTTTCATCTGTATAGGTATAAAATCCACTGTTTTATTTCTTCTCTTGACATCCCATATTTTATTTATATATAATATATATATATATATCTAGATATATATATATATATATATATATAATATATATATATATATATTATTATATATCCCATATTATTCAGCTGGTCATCACATGTTAAGTCATGCTTTTTAACGACACTTGACGGAGGTGTACGGCATGAGGTCAAAAACACGACGCTTGCGTCGTCATACGGCAGTGTGGCGTGTAGTGTTATGTCTTTTTTTTTTTAATTGTTCTTAAATTGTTGGTCGCTTAACAACACGCACGCACACACACAACACGTTAAAAACACACAACAAACAAAGTGCACACACCTGAAGTGTGTTTTTAACGTGATTTCCTCGTGGGTCCGTGAATGCATCTCGCCCATATAGCGTGTATAATTGACCTGATGAAGGAGCCAAGGATGAGCTCACACGGTCAGGAGGGTTTCTGCTCATAAGCAATAATGTTTAATATAATAAGGTGACTAAGGTGCTTTGAATTCATCTGATTCATCTGATATCTGCTATTTATAGCAGCTTCCATGTGTTATGTAAAGCTGCATGTGTAATATTTAAATGTATCTGAGCAGTAAACACCCTCCTCCCCTCCCCTGCAGCTTCCCATGCCTTATAACATGCCTATGGCTGCAGGGATTATATAAATAGTTGTGTTTGTGCATGATGCAGCATCTGGGGAATACATCCAGCTGTAAATAGAGAACATAGTGCTCCCTCTCTCTCTCCTCTCTCTCTCTCTCCCCTCTCTCTCTCTCTGTCTATCCATCTTTCTATCTGTCCTCCTGACTGCAGTCTGCATACACTGCCACACTGCTGCTGCTGCTGCTGCTGGTGGTGGTGGTGGTGGTGGTGTGTGATAAGAGCAAGTGGGAGGAACAGCTTCCTCTGTTTTGCCTTAAAAAAAAAAAGAAAAGAAAATGACGAGACATCTTCCTGGAGGAGCTGCTGCTGCTGCTGCTGCTGCAGCAGGGTTGGATTTGGCTTCTGGTCTCCTGCATTGCACAATCGTTCCCCTCTGCTTGGACAGATAAATAAGACAAGGGAGAAAAAAAGAAGAAGACGAGGAGACGCCACACGGAAGGAGAGGACGGAAAAGAGCCATAGAAGGGTGAGGGGGGTGTGGAACATAATAGATTTAGGAAAGAAAAAAAAGAAAAAGGAGAGGAAGAGGGGGAGAAGTTGAATGGCAGAGGAGGTGTATGAGGGTAGGCAGGGGTAGACACGGGGAGCAGGAGGTAAGAGTGAGTAGCACTGCAGTAGAATGAGGGTTAGAGTGAAAGAGAGAGCCAAGAAGAAGCATTCGAGCTGCCAGCCTTTCACACGCCACCCAGGATCCGTCGCTTTCTGAAGAGGGGGCAACAACAGGAATCCACCGTGGAGCCGAGAAGGAGAAGGAGGAGGGGGGCTGAGGAGGAGGAAGCCAGAGGTTCTACACACAAGATGGCTGCTGTGTCCTCTGCCTCTGACACTGGTAAGTGGGTTTTTCATCCTTCTGCTGCAGATCCATCGCCATCAATTCATCAACAGCATCCGAGGGAAGTGAAATCCTGTTTTCAATCACAAACATCCCCATTACTTGGAAACTGTTGCTTGAGTCAACTTCCTGTGTTTTAGCAGCTCACATGGTTGGTATGTGCAGCTCAGAGTAACAGGGCTAAATCAGAAAACATCTATCCAAACATGTAACTTTTAGTCAAAGTAAATCATATCCTGTCCACATGCCATTCTCCTTGGATGGAGTCCAAGGTGCTCTGACCCAATTTTTCCAAAGGCTAAGGACAGACGAAAACAAAGAGGAGGCATGCTGGTAGGGGGTTAGAGGGAGAGACTGGGGTATGAGTGAGAATAAAAGAGAAAGCGGTAAAGGAGACAAGGTATAAGGCAGCAAGGAGGTCAGACAAGAAGGGAGTGAGGACAGAAATGAGGGATCAGGTTGTATATTGCAGTGAAATAACACTTCTGGGACAAAAACAGGATATTAAAACAGAGTATAAAGGTCATTTCCTCTTCAAGTAGTAGTCTAATTTTTGTGTTTCAACAGGGGACCCCAGGGGCAGACACCCCCCTGAACGCAGACTGCTAATCCTCGGGGGCCCACAGTCTGGTAAGACCTCCACCGCCAACACCATCCTTGGAGATGAGGTCTTCGACTCCGGTACTGAGACGACTCACAGCAACGTCGGCCAGACGGAGATCTACGGCCGACGGGTCACTGTGGTTGACACCCCGCCGTGGGCCATCCCCAGTGACCCAGAGAGCAACACCGAAGCTGACACCAACGACAACGCCGGCGCAGAGTCGGAGAGCCTGCCGCAGCCCCCGCCGAGCCTGGACAGCGAGGGGCCCTGCATGGGGGCCATCCTCTGCCCACCTGGGCCCCACGCAATCCTGCTGGTGGTGTCGGTCACCCAGCCCTTCACTGACATCCACAGGAGGGCTGCAGAGGATCAGCTGGCGGCCTTGGGTGGAGGCACCTGGAGGTACTCCATGGTGGTCTTTACTGGGGTGGACAAGCTGACTAAAGGTGTGTTCATTGAGGAGCACATATCGAACACTGGGGAGTCCCTGCAGTGGCTGGTGGAGAGATGTGGAAGCAGGTACGATGTCTCCATTTTCTCCTGCTCTCATTTCTCTTTGACTTTCAAAAACAGTCTGCTCTAAATGAAGGGGGGAAGAATAATCACTAAATCATGCGTTTGGAACAACAATGCAGCAGCAGTTCAACAGAAAGCTTAGGGGATTTTCACACATCAAACATCCTGTACTGGTCGTGGGTGGTAGCACTGAGAAGTCAAAACAGACATGACTCAAGTGATGTCGCTTGAGTCATCACATGATGTCACTTGAGTCATCACGTGATGTCACTTGAAAGTTTGAAGTTTGAAAATTAAAAAATCTGAGGCTGTGGCATTAGAAAGAAGCGAGTCTAACAGCCCGAGGCTACAGAGGTGAACTCTTGGTGGTTCGGTTGCATTGTGGGTATTGTAGGCGCTAGGTTATGGCGAGGAAGAACGTGGAATGTGTCGGATATGTTATAGGAGTGCAATGCTAAATCAGTGGAGCACTCCTATGCCTACTGAGGTTGAAAAAAACACCCTAGTGACATCATATTGATGTCATCAGGGTTTGTTTTGTTTTTATTACGGAAGGCCCGGTGTATGAAAGGTTATTTCCCAGCCTGTGGTCCTGCAAGTTGCTGCAAGTCATCCTCTATCTCTCTGTCATCTTGGCTGTCCTACAGTATACCACTTGTCTTCACTCTCCTCATAAAGTGCCCCTTTAAAAATGTTGTTGTTGTTTTTCCATCTGCAGGTACCACGCCTTTGATAACACTCGGAAAGAAACAGAAGACAACACACAGGTACCCGAGCTGATGGAAAAGGTGGAGGAAATGATCACTGACAACCAAGGCGAGTAACACTGCTGCATTCCTCATGCTGTGACACACTCAGCAGTAACGCCGTATGCAGAGCGGCACTTCTGCGACTCCTTTGTTATCATATTTTCATTATTGATGAACACAATTCCGCTAGAGATATGATTGGGCACGATGAATAATTTATGGTCGCTGTCACGCAGGATGGTACTTTGAGGTGAACGAGTTGATTTTACTGGAGGAGGAGCAGGCGAGGAGAGCTCTGGAGGAGGAGAGGATGAGGATGGAGGAGCACGCTAGACAGAGGGATCAGATGATCGGGGGACCTCCTAGAGGTATGAGGAAGCTGTGTGTGTGTTAGTATGTATCGACTGAGTCATGCAGTGAATGAAAGAGGTTCCTGCATGTGTCGTAATGCTGTTTTCTGGGAAAACAGAACTCCAAAAAAAGCTTACTCATTGTGAGTCAATCAATACTGCTTTATTTCCTACTGGTCTCATTGTTTCCTTGCCTTTCTCTCTTTACAGAGCTGAGGTTGCTCTTGCTGGGCTGGAAGGGCGTTGGAAAGAGCTCGGTGGGGAACTCCATTCTTGGCCGTCGGTACTTTGAGTCAGGCCAGGAGACGGAGCTGTGCCTAAGGAGGCAAGCGCTCGTATCCGGTCGTCGGATCACCATCGTCGACACCCCGGGCTGGGATTGGTTTTCAGTTAGGCGAACCCCGAAGCGTATCCGCCAGGAATCCCAACGCGGAGCCGCCCTCCTTCGACCCGGACCTCACACCCTGCTCCTGGTCCTCCCCGTCGTCTCGTCACTCACCGCCAGGAAGAGGCGAACGCTCCTGGCTCACATAGAGACTCTGTTTGGCGACAGTGCGTGCCTCCACACCATGGTGCTGTTCAGCTGTGGTGACTGGCTGGGCCGCACGCCCATCGAGGAGCACATTCTTAGAGGCGGGCGGGAGCTGCAAAGACTACTCGAATATTGTGGGAACTATTACCACGTCCTGGACAGTAAGACCCCTGGCAAGGACAGGAGTGTGTCAGTCCTACTGGATAAGATAGAGGAGATGATCAGAGAGAACGGAGACAAGGCTTTCCTCCCCATACAGACCGAGTGGTGTAAGTCTTTGTCTTGTTTTGCAATCTGCACGTATATGTGTGAAGTTTGTGTGTCTAATCATTGATGTTTCACGCTGTCTAATATAACTGTGTTGCATTTGACAGTGAGCGAGGAGAGCTCGTACTCTTCTGACAACACTGAGCCAGAGGATGACTGTCGAGGATGTCAACTACAGTGACACGATCGCACTCAAAGGAAAGCACTCCGGCTTTTTATCCTCATTCTGAGTCTTCAATAGGCCCCAAACATCGCCTTGTGTAACTTAAACCTCATCTAGATATCCTGCTCTGACTCTGAAGAGTTTTAGGGGAAAAACGTTCGGGAACAGGAGACTCATCCTGAGTAGCTCTTTGTTAGAAATGTAAAAGACCGAACTCACTGATCACTGAGCTAAAAGCTCAACACGGACTGAAGGTGCGATGAAAGAGCACACCTGAGACTAAATGTTCAAAATACACTCCCCTCAAGACCCAAGAAGAGGAGAAATATTCTGCTTCTGCTTCAAGGGACCAGAGCTCAATCCCTGTTCATGAGCATGTACACCAACTGCTGCTAAAGAGACCCTGGTTCAACACTGCAGAGTAAAGAATTACTCGTCATTGTAACTATGTTCAGTCTGCACAAAGGGATATCAGATTTGGCGGTAGGACTCATGTCTGTTAATTGGATGGTTTCAAAGTGCGACTTGTACCCTGAACTTCAACCGGACATTACAGTGTAGTCATCCCTTCCTGCATCAAGTGCCATTTCTGTCGTTCAGTCCGAAGGTTTGGAGTTACAGCGCCCCCAATGAATCCCAAACCCAAACACGGACAGTGTTTCAAAAGATGTGTGGTGTGTCAAAAGATAATAACCAGTTTAAAAAAAGTGAGCCTTGAGTTGCTCGTAAAAGTACACCTTTAGACATGATGTTACAATTTGCTTCGTTAACATTTGGTTCATTTCTGCTCAGGGAGTCAGGCTTGAAATGCTTCCTCCAGGGCAAAAATCTGGTACATAAACGTACAGAAACGCTGATTAATGCTGATCGTTAAACTGCAGACGTGAGTAACATATTAATTCAAATTGGAGCTTTTCTTTCTGTTTAGTTTGCTGGACGTAAAACAAAAAAAAAACAAAAAGGAAAGAGTCAGTCTTTGCACTTTGGTTGGTTCCTTTGGTTCTCTTGAATCCATCTAAAGTAAAGCAGTAAATATAGTCATGCTTGGCCCACCTCGCATTCATGCACACAAGCAGCTCCTAAGACAGCAAATGTGTTTTGGGGTGGAGAGGCTGCATTGAAACTGTGTGCGGTCTCAGATCCCTGCGGAGCTACTTACTTTGGGTGTGGATCCGCTTCGCTGTTTGTGTTCATGCATCCGGTGCATTTATCGACAAGGTAGATTCAGCTATGTGCCTCAGCATCAAAGCGTGAGATTGGGGAGTACGAGCCCCTGCGACAAGGGGCAGTATCCTGTAGGCTACATCCAGCTTTCGCATGCTACAGAAAGACAACATAACCTCATAAACCATATGAGCTCATGTAGGGCTTTGACTACCTTTTTTCTACATCTGTTCATGACATCCTGACGATAGTGATGTTTTGAAAACATAAAATATATACTCAGCTCTCAGAGGCATGTTAAGACACCGCATGCAGATTAAACGAGTGCCTATAGAGTTGAAGGCAACCTCACTTCTTCTTCTTCTTCTTCTTCTTCTTCTTCATCCTCCTCTGACTCTCGCTTGAGTCTTTGGGGATTTCTGATATGACACATCACATCTCTCTATCTTTACAACAGCAAAAAAGAAAAAAATAAAGGTATATAAGGTATAGATAAAAGCATATATAATATGTGACCGATACCACTGCCATGCTGTCAAACTTTTTATTTTATACAAATGACGTAGCCCAGACACTTGCTTCCCCTACGCTTTCCTGACTCTGTGCTTCATCTAGTGATGTAGGCTACCGCAGCACTTTGTGTGACAAAGCATGACTTTACAATTTGATATGAGGATGTTTCAAACATTCATTTTTTTGGAGTCTTAGAGTCCAAACCTGTCATCTGTGAATATATTGTATAAGCCGTGTATATTTACAGTGTAAAAAAAAAACAAAAGAAAGGAAAAAAAATGTCACATTATAACGCTTTTAGCGATTTTGCACTGTGTAAGTTCTACCACTTACCGTAGCCAAAGTGACGTCAACATCCTGTGTGGTCCTTCCTAAATGGTGATTGCGTCATCAGTACTTTGCTCATCCTCAGACAACAAATAAAAGATATGGATATATTGTTGTGTATTCATTATTCACAGTGTGTTTTGTTCTCATTCAATGACTGCAGTGCCCTCCTAGAGGGCAAAGAAAACATTATTATTCTTGACATGTAAGGCAGACACCCCTGGGATAGAAGTAGTAATTGTGCAAAAGCGTCACTAGATGGCAGCGTCGCAAGCAGATCTGTCACACAGAGCAGTGTTTCTCAAACTTCTGTCACCATGCACCACCTCAACAGAACTGGGTCCAGAACCAGAGGAGGGGTATTCCTGATCCACACATATGTTTCCTGTTTGGAGCTACAATTGCCGGGTTTTCGAACCACTTACTATCTCCACGTCATATTTAAGCTCATAACTGATCGTGGATGTAAGCGTATGCTACCTGCTTGAACATGGTCATCAGTAGTAAGTAGATAGACACTGTATTGATCCTGAGGGAAGGGAGTATCCGGTAGCACCATGAGACACAGCAAACATACATTAAAATGAGCCATTATAAAAAGTAGAAAATAGTAGTAAAATTCTTTATAGAAATAAGCAATAGAACTAGAAATAGAGATAAAACTATGTACATATAAATGTGGACATGGAAAATGGATGAAAGTCATAGCACTGAGCAGAGGTAGTGCAAATTAAGTTATTACTTATCATACAAAATGTCAAGAAAAATGTGAAACTGTCTGAAACTGTTTCTGCAAGACAATATTTTAAATTAAATTCATGTGGTGTTATAGTTTAAACATTTTCATTCAAAAATTTGTAGTATTTTGTTAAATGTTTCTGAATTAAAAATATAAAAATTTGTAGTATTTTGTTAAATGTTTCTGAATTAAAAATATATATTTCACCGCTCAGTGGACTGGTTTAGAGTGTTTAATCACAATAAAAAGAAGCTTTTATGTGGGTGCAGACAAAAACTTAATTTTATTAAGGCTTAGTCATTACAAAGGCCAGTAAAAACTTTAGCTTTTTAACGAGTTCATTTGAAGGTTTGCTTTGCCAAAACTACTATTAGTAAATACAGAAGGAGGACCCATGAAAAATGAGAGTATTTACAGCGCTGGGACCTACAGACCCAAGAGCCAAGTCTTTTTCTGGAACGAAATGTTTCTCCTACTCTAAGTAGCTCTGCACCATCTTGACTTTTGGCGTGCCTCCAGCTATAGATTGTGCCTAAGCTCTCTGGACACAAGCCTGGTCCAATTACAGTGTGAACACCTCGGGGCTGGTTGTAAGCTGAATGCCTGCATTTTCGTTGTTAATATTATTCAAGCTGTGCCTAGGTCAGCACTAGTCAGCACTCTCTTTTACTCCCCCCCCCTCTTTCTCTCTCTCTCGCATGCTCTTCCATTCTCCCACAGGCTATGACAAATCTCTTGTAAGCGCACACTTCAGTTTTAATCTAATGATCAGCTACTTTCTCTCTGAATCCTGTTTCCCTTGTACTACTAAATATTAAAGTTCACATGACTGTCAGTTGATTGCACGTGTCTGCAACACACTGCCGGTCAGGCGGCCTCCATTATCCTTGTCCCAGTTTGTTTGTGTGTTTTAAAGAGGCTCCACGAGATCATTGTGATGTATTATCAGAGCAGAAACAAAGACTTTCTGTGTGTTTACACACCGCACTGACTGCAAATGGCCTCAGAACAGTTTATATGATATATAATTCATCTAGACTATAATGCAGACATCTGTTATCTGTAATTGCTTATCCTCATCAGGGTCATGGTGGGTCTGGAGCCTATCCCAGCTGACTTTGGGCGAGAGGTGGGGTACACCCTGGAGAAGTCACATAGAGACAAACAACCATTCACACCTACAGCCAGTTTAGAGTCCGTACGTGTTTGGACTGTGGAGTACCTGGTGAGAACCCACGCAGACACAGGGAGAACATGCAAAGTCCAAACTCGAACCAGGAACCTTCTTGCTGTGAGACAACAGTGCAAACCACTACTAGGCCCTACACTCAATCCATCAGACTTGATTTGTATAGCACTCCACGTACAAACTAAATGTATCACAAATGTCTCAGTGAGGAAACACCAGAGGGAGGTTCAAAATAAAAGAACTAAAATAAATGTATAAATATAGTAAGAGTGCAGCATCTGACTTCATTTAATCACGTGGTTTTGTTTTGTCTTCACATTCCATATAAACTCTGTTAACGTGCCTGTTCACACTATAACTCAGGAGGTGGAGCAGGTCGTCCACTAATCAGGTAATCGGTGGTTTGACGCCTGGCTGCTCAAGTGTCCTTGAGCAAGATATTATATATAATGCTGGACCAGGGGGTAATAATGAGCTCAGTTGACAGCTGATGCCATCAGTGTATGAATAGATGTGGTCATGAGTTGTTAATTTACCATTTATATATCTATAACAATATGACACTGTCGTTATGAATCCTACAGCTAACCACTATCCTCCCAATATTAATTATTCATGCCTATAAAGACACACCAGACGACTTCAATCCAGTTTCAGACTCTTTATTGAGTTTCATAATACATACGGTTTGGTTATACTACGATACGCACACATTAAAAACACATCCTCTCTTGCAGAGATCATGTGATATACAAACATTACGAGAACACAGCACACATGTATGTATACTGAATGGAAAATACTTGACCTACTCTAAACATAAGTGTACTATTATATTTAATACCAGTGTTTAAATTTTAAAAAGCACACAAACGTCAGTGTTACTGTGCGTCTATAATGACATCAGACATGCTTGATACTTTTGATACTCATTTGCATTAAATAAAAACAAGCCGAGCCCATTTTAATTTCAACTTTTTAGTACACGCATCCGTCATTGTTAGGTCCAACCACTAGGGGGTAGCACTAAGACCTTTTTTGGTCCTGGCCGTCTGGACCTCCTCCATCAGCTCCTTGAGGTACTCGATCTCCCTGGCCATGGATTCGGCCTTCTCGTTCAGCTCCATGTTCTTCCTCTCCAACACGGCGTGCTCTTGAAGAAGCGCTTCCTGCTCGGTTTTCTTCTTCTGTCTGTAACGCGTGGCGGCCGTTTTATTCTGCTCCATCTTCTTTAGTTTCTTGGCCTTTGGCGCCTTCGGAGTCACTCGTTCTTCTCCACCTCCGCCCCGGAGGGATTTCACTCTGACACTGCCGCCGCTGGTGGAGGGTGGACTTGATTTATATGTGGGCTCAGGGTAAGGTCTGCTTCTGGTGGACTTTGTTGGAGAGGAGGAATGCACGACCTCTGGTGTGGTGGTTACGGTGGCGGTGGTGATTGCGACTTCCTTTTTCGGAGCCAGCACGAGAACAATACGGGTCGGTGAGAGGGAGAGTACGACCCTCTGGACCTGGGGGATGACAGTAGCCACCGCTGGCTTCACCTCGCTCTCAGAGACGTCCACTTCACTGCCCAGGTCCAAGGTGTAGACTGGGGAGGAGGGAGACTCAACCAAGGGGGAGGACGGGTCTGGAGAAGCGGGCTCGGACTTGATTTCCAGCTCTTCTTGTGGCTCTGGGACGCACAGCGGAGCAGTGGGAACATCCTGTTCATCAATGTAGGGTTCAGGCTCGTCCACTGTAATGACAGAGGGCTCTAAACAGACAGTGGGGACAGAGGGAGGAGGAGGAGGCACGCTCGGGAGAGAAGCAGAGGGAGGACTCAAGAGCACGGGAGTTGAGAGAGTTGGCACTGGGAGGGAGTCGAGCTCCATGGGGACATCCAGGGAGGCTAGGAGGTCTTCTGGAGAGCTGGGGGACTCGTGGGTAGGACTGCAGGAGCCAATCAGAAAGTCCAGGTCTAACTCACTCAGATCCACCCGCTCAGCCATCCAGTCCAGGTCACCGAACATATCCTCTGTGGAGGCGAACGAGGCATATATTAACACGGTGTCTGCACAAAGAGATGGTTTTTAATTCATGTATAACATTTCAGAATCATTACCTTTGCTGCCATATGAGACGGATTGTCTCAGCTGACCAGGGTGGCCCAACCAGGGGAGGGAGGGCAGGTCAGACTCCATCCCAACTTTGTCCCCCTGGAAGAGGACGGCTGGCGGCGAGGGAGGAGGAGAGTAGAAGGGAGGGGGTGAGGAGGAAGAAGACAGTGATGAGGAGGTGAGGGGCGACACAGGTGAAGCGTCGCCCTCCAACGAGGCACCTCCTCTGTCCTGTAGTTCTTCCCGATCAGGGCGAACAGGTAGGAGGTCCATGGGGTCAGCCATGGGAGAGGAAGGTCCCCAGAGATGGACCTCCATGTCTTCCAGGCCAAACTGTGAGTTTGTCATCATCATGGTCATAGTGGCTGTTGTTGGTCACAAAGGGAGCACGCGACGATGCTAGGAAAGTTTCGAACTCTTTTATGCTGTCGAATGCAGCAGCGGTGAGGGTTTCCACGAAGGACCTGAGGAATAAATGCAGCAGCGGTGAGGGTTTCCACGAAGGACCTGAGGAATAAAACAAAACATTTGTGGTGAGAATTGTAAAAAAAAATAAATAAAAAAGATTATAATAATAATAAAAATATATATATATATATTTTTTTATTTTATTATATTTTTAAACTACAGTGTACGCCACAAATAAAATCTTCACATTACTTTTAAAAAATTTAATTAATTAACCAGACTTCAATCAATGGGAGCTCCCATTCCGATGATACCAAGATGACAAATTCCTAAATGTATTTTTTTTCATACCAACCTATCAAGTCAGTGCTAAGATTTATCAAACTAGAGTCAAATATGACTAAGGAAATGCTTTGTCACTGATTTTAACAACATACCCCCATCAATGTGTTTGTTTTGTTGTTGTACAATGATGCAAAAAATGATTCCAGCAAGGAACTCTGGGTAATGTAGTGTTATTAAGCGCAACACTGCCCCCATCACTGCAATGCACCTGGTGTACGTCACGTGTTTCCACCCAGATACCGGTCTTATGACTCTGACGTCAGTCTGTCTCCAAACAGGGTCAAACGCGGACTCCCCCCTCCCTCCTCCCTCCCTCACTATAAAAGCAGCCACACTTTCTGTAATCCACCCGCCTACACAAAGCCGCCATTTTGCCATAAAAAAGAGGAAACGAACATTTTCTGTCTGCCACGTCGACAGTCCTCTCAACGACACTTTAAAGGTATATAAGAATCACAACGATGACGAATATAATCAACAGTCTAAGAAAATTTAATAATTAATACTATTGTCTCAACTTAGCTTTTCATTTTACATTTTAATACATAATAAAATCACTAAATTAAACTTTTATTCGATGTGAATCACGTCAAATTAACCGTTGGCCTTCAGGTTACGTTAAACCAACGTTCGAAAAACGTTAAGATCGAAGTCTGTGCTCGCGCTGCTAACGTTAGGCTGTTGGGAGCGCGTGGCCACCTCTAGGCCGGGGACAGCTGTCATCGATAAAAATAAACATTAACCGGTAAAAATTAATACTTACGACATGTTTGCTGAATAAGAAGTGACTCAGTGCACTGGTTGGATGCACTGTTTTGTTTGCGGCTGGGTCGCGGCGCACTTTTACACTGCCATTTCGGCAAAAATAGAGCGATGTTCAACAAGGCGGTCACTTCAGGTCGTTTCTTCCTCGGGATGGAAAATGGCGAACGCTGTGACGCGGCCGCTGATTTAAAGCTGCTAAAAAAAAACAGGTGCCGGATGTATCCTTCCGACGTGCTCTCAGTATCACTCCGCCTGTGTTTTGTAATCTACATTCAGTGCATAGTCTGCTGTCAGACAAAAAACAAGTAGTCCCTGTTACTAAACTACGTCGATACAAGGTTATTTTAAATTAATTATATTAATTCTGACTTTTAGTTAGTTTTCACACTTGAATCTATGAGTTACATTAACACCCATCTCTTGTACATTAAAAATAGTCTTTCTTAAGAATAGATACATATAAATAGATAGATTTATCTTTATTAATTAAAATTAGGTCATCACAGCAGTCCAGTATATTTGAATACAATAAAAATACAATAGAATAAAATATTGAGGTAGAAAATATAGAAAATAAGAAAGGGACAAGGTTCCTCTACAAGGTATCAAGGTAACATCTACAATACTGTTACACTCTATCTTTTGTTTTTGTCAAATGGTGTTGTTTTAACGTGCACTTGGTTGGAAATATGGTAAAATAAAATATAACCCACTATGATACTCGCACATACACATTAGGTTCTGGGAATATGACATATTTCTCAAAATATAATAGGCATTTAATCACAAATTCCACCGATTGAAACATTTACAACACATAGCTTGCTCACTCTATGTCACACATACAATTCGAACGTTTCCCACAAAGAGTTCATGTGATCCAGGTCATCCTGCAGATTTTCAGCCAGCAGGTGAACCCTACCAGAAAACTTGCTCTCATTTGACTTCTTCAGCTTCTGACCACCCTTTTTTGTGAAGTACTGATCCAGTTCATGAATAAAAGCCTTAAGCAGTTTCTCAGGCGACGCCAGCCGGGTGTTTGCAGAACCCTTCCTGGCATTGTTTGTGAGCACATACTTGGACAGGTGTGCCATATTCACTGCATCAGCCTGAACTCTGGCCCTCTGCAACCTGGGAAGGTCGTGCCTTCGCAGCTCGTCCATCCCAGAGAGGATAAAGTCCATCCCAGAGAGGATAAAGTCCAGACATCGCTCCAGGTCGCCAACCTCGTTTATATATTGGAACGCCAGCGTTTCAACTCTCGCCTTATTCACAGACTTCTTTTTGGCCTTAGCATTGGCGCCAAGCACCATACCAACACCAACAGCCATAGCAATCAGCGAGAGACCCAAGGTAAAAGGCACCATGGCAACACCTACTACTATAGCCACCACTCCCGCGGATTCAATTTTTTGGGTTTTCTTCTGCACCTTGTCCAGGCTGCGGCAGATGGAGTTGAACTCTGTGATGATCTCCTGCAGGGTTTCCTTGCGTTTCATCAAGAGAAGGTTGTAGAGACGGAGGGCTTTTTTCACATTCATGGCTCTCTCATTGAATGATCTGTACACAGACAGAGACAGAAAAGACATAATTAAATCTGTCTTTATCCAACTCGTTTAGTTTAAAATCAGCCAATTAACTTAAGTAATTTTGACCATATTGTGATTAGATATTTAGGACAGTGAACCATAAAACTGTATGCTCCAATCAGACTTTATTTGCAAAGCACTTTTCATACAACCAAAATGTAACAAAAAGTGCTTCACACAATAACACAGAGACCATTAATTGGTAAAGTCAACAGGAGACACAGAAATGTAAAGTGGTATGTCATCAGCATAGTGGTGAACATTTATGCCTAACCCCTGGTGTTGGCGTTTCCATGTGGTAGCATGTAAATCTTGTTACATGAAACTAAAATAACGTCACCAGATAACAGAAAATGTATGAGGAATCCATATGTTTCCATGTGGTTACCTGATTTCTTCCTCTAAACTGAGCCCATAGAATGACGGAGCCATTAAATGAGATTCTGTTGGAGTGACAGCACAGAAATAAATTAAATACTGCTCTTTAATACTGAAGACACTGACATGTTATGCATCTTTGCATAGTTACTGATTTATCTATTAGACTTTTATTTTAAGATGAATTAATCACTGGTAGTCAATAAAAGAAGGGAAAAAACACCCAAATTTGAACTTACTTGACTCTCTTTGCAACCATCTCAGCATCATTTTGATGTCCTGAGGGAAAACATTTTCTCGTTAAACAAAATGTTGCGAGAGACGATTTTTCTCATAAAAACCTGTTTAAGCTTTTAATCGGGATAAATCCCAGTTCATTTGCAGGTGAACACAGCAATAGATTAACAGATCAGAACTAAACTAAAGCCTCTAAATACTCTAATACAGAAATATAAGATACTTTTTAGAGTGTACACACACAGACACACACTCTCACCGTCACATGTTCATCAGTATCTGGCAGAACTGGCAAATAATCAGGATGCACGGTGTTCTCTGACTCTGGCTGTAATGTTCTTGTTGAAGGTGGCCTGAATGGAGGTAGCGGAGGTCCGGTCTGTAATAGATCAAAAACAATTTATCAGTTTATAAATGTTCATATACAACCATGCTCACCAGTAAATCAATTGCTCATTCTTGATTGGTCAATAAAAGAAGAAAGTTGGTAAAGCTCACTTTATATTTATACAATGTAAGTACTGGATCAGGTGGGGGAGCAAACAGCTTTCCGAAAATCTGCATGTCATGCTGACGTATGTTTCTGATAATGTCACGGAAACTCGTATACGTTATGAGTTTCCACCAACATGCACAACAAGCATGTATTTCTGCAACATTTGCTGCTGTTTTGGCACCCGTCCAAGTAACTGTTGTTGTCTGGTGACTGTCATACCTGTGGAGGCGAGGTTTCACTTACTGAATGTGGAAGGGTGGGCTGCCAAGCTGGAACTGCAGGTCTGTCTGGGTAGTATAAGTCCTGAAGACATTTACATTGTGGTTGAGTAATGCGGTTGAATAGAATCAAAACTTTGACTTTAAGCTTGCAATTTACCGTTGAATGATCAGGAGTCCAGTAGAGACCTACTTCCTCAACCGAGAAAGCTGCTGACGAAGATCTGGATTGCCAACTCCCATCATTGAAAATCTATCCAAGGAAATATGAACGAGATGAAAATGACTATACAGTATAGTCACGCAAAGAAAAACTGGTTCTTGGGAAACATTTTGTTCTTAAGAACCCTTTCTGCTGCTCCTCATGGCTGTGTGTAGAACTGATTGTTGTGGTGTCATTTTTCATTGTAAAGGGTGATAATCCACAACTAATTTTTAAAAAGAGAGTGAGAGAGAACAATTAAAATGTGATAAACATTTATATAAAGTAATAAACAACTTCACTGAGTATGTATTTTAGTGATTTTATTTTTTAATGTATCCAATAATGCGTTAAAAGTCCAATATTTTAATTCAAATTATTATATATTGTACCTTGAATAAACTCAGGGAGAAATACTGGTTAGACTAAATTCTGGGAAGTAAAAAGTTCCTTGTAGAGCTGGAAAATGTTCCCCTATCGCAGCACCATGAAGAACCATTTCAGACTCTCACTGGAAGGGTGTTCTTGGGACAACTGACTGAAATGACCATCAGTCTGTGATTTTCCGATGTGTCTGAAAGAAGTCAAGTACCTCAGGTTCTGGCCTCACTGTAGACAGTGGTTTATAGATACAGTTGGAGGGAGGAGGAGGAGGGAATGCAGGCCGCGGTGGAGGTGGAGGACATTTTATTGTTTCAGTACTCGTTGCTGGAGGCTAGCACAAGGAAGAAGGAAGAAGAGTTTAGTCATAATTAAAAAAAAAAAAACTCCATGTAGTCATTTTTATGATTTAGTTTAAAATATCACACACATTCAAAGCTGTATTGGGATTTGAATTCACGCATTGATGGCCTTCTGCTGGGGGTTTACTCAAGTTCACATATTTGCTCATTGGTGGTCTGGGAAGAGGAGGAACAGGCTGAGGCTTCTTGTGGTCTGCAGGTTGTTGTGAGCTCTGACGACAGAGGAACATTAAACATGCTAATTTAACACACTGTCATGAGCTAATGAATATCAAAAAGTGTTCAACTCACATCTGCATTGGTTGTATCGCTGGTTCTGTCCACAGAGTCAACAGTGGTGTTGTTGCTGGTGTCGCACTTGGCCTTTAGTTTTATTTTAGACCAGGGTCGAGGCACAGGTTTGGCTTTAACTTCTTGCTGGGTTTCATCGGTGACAGCACCCTGAGAAAAAAAAAAACAGTATCACAACAGATAAAAAGTTCTATTTTTACACCACCTTCCTATAAAGATGGCTTTGATAAGATACAGACGTGCCGAAGGCCTGTCAGTAGTTCATGAATTTAGATTTTAACAGTAGTAGTAGTAACAGAAGTGCATGTTTACCAGTAACGTGTCTGGGTCTTCATACAGTTGGACGTCATATGAGTTGGACTTCTTCAGGCTTTTCTTCAGAGGCTTGAGAGGCTTAAAAGTGAAATAAATTCATTCTCGTCATTAGAGCAAAGGCTGCCAAACAAACACATGCACCGTGTTGTGTTTCCTTTTATATATCCTTACATAACGACATAATAGTTTCTTTTATCTGATTTCTATGAGGAAGGTTTCAGTCCCCGTCATCCTCTTATCTCCAGACACATCCGCATTTTAACCACAAATATTCACCGGTAAGGGTTCCTCCTGTTCAGCTCCTTTTAGTCACCGGTTACATTATGTGTGGTATTCCCATGCCTGACCACAGGAATAACATGCAACATACAGTGCATCAAGATCGGAAGGTAACCAGAACCAATCTGCTGCGAAACAACTAATCACAAACATTTGCCAGGATGGACCCCAGGCTCATGTCCCGAAGGCCCTGCACCCACCAACTGGCAGGAGTATTCACAGAGAGATATTTAACCTCCACATTGTCTCCATCCGCTTTAAATCCACCACCATCATCCCCATTCCAAAACAAGTTGATGACTTACTGGCTTTCATTATTCTTTTTACAGACATGGACAAGCCACAAAACCATTGTATGGTCCAACAGCGTCTGCATGGCCTTTGACCTGGGGTCCCAGCAGTACCTCCCTGTACTGCCCCTAACCCTAACCTAATACCTCCACCTGCCAGGGAGTTCCTGTCCCTGAGGGACACATCAGCCTGTTCTCGCTCGGATACAGGAGTCACACATCACGCACCAGCAGGTCTTAAGACTACTGAACAAATAAACACAGCTTTGCCTTTTATACATTTGTTTTTTTAAAACACATATATGATTATTGTTCTTTTGTAATGAAGCTTGTATAACCGGAGTGACAATCCTGACTCTTGTGCTTCAATGGTGCATATTTTCAGTCACATTTTAAATGAAATGAAATGACCACAAATCAGCCGGCACACCTTCAGCACAGAGATTTCAAGGCCCAGTTAGTAATCCAAGTCTTATACTTACGTACTTTTACTTTTCAATGCAGGGCGTTTACTTGTCACAGAGTATTTTAACAGTGAACAGATGTTTTAGTTTCATAGTCCTGGTGCTGTGCAGGCAAGTCAAAATGTCCAGAGCAGTTTAAAACAGAAACATGAGATGCTGAGTAGCACCGTAGTGTCATAACAGTGCAGTGTTTAACCGGGTTTTTAACCTGTAAATCATGGTCTTTAAGGAAGTTGGCACGTGCATGTATACTAGAGATTTCCTAGTACCGTAGCTCTTAAATAATTTCTCTTTCCTCCTGTTGACACTTTGAGTATCATACTCCTTTCTTATTGTACACTTTTGTACAGTTATTACAGACTCTCTCTCTCTAATGTGCTGTCACACAGAGCTGTCCTACATCCTGAAGTTTGTGTAGTCGCCTAAAAAAACAGTACAGTAGTTGTTTAATCAGTAGGATTAAGGCATGCTGTATTCACATGCTTATACCCCTGTTTTGTTGCATGAAACAGGCGTCTCATAGTTCAGTTTACCAAGAACTAATCGATTAAATCAATCAGACTTTATTTGCAAAATTCCATCCATCCCAGCTGGAACTGGTACACCCTGGAGCAGTTACCAGATCATCATAGGGTTGACAGATAGAGACATTAAAAAAAAATAAATGTAAAAATGTGAGTTAATAATTTAGAGCTTCATATATATTACATCAAATCTGTTAGAAATCATTTATTCATTAAATTTGTGTTACCTGCACATTACATGTGGTGGCATGTTTCTTTAGCAGGGTGAGACTAACACAATGCAACCAGACAAGAGCAGATACACTCTTCTTTGTCATGTATCTTTAAAGCTTAACTCTGTGTTGTAACATATATAAAACAAACTGATAGCAAACAGAATAAAGAGCTTGTTCTTACCATTATGGTCCAGTGTACAAGCCGTTATTATCACTTTTGAGTTTGATCCTTTAATTTTGTATCCAGCATGAGAAACGGCTGTGCAGCTCGTCCGGCCACACATGCCATAGATGGCTTGTGTCGGCGTCATCCAACTTAAGTAGTCACAAAGGTGTGATGTCACAACCAAGACAACAATGTGGGTAGATTTTCTCCGTTCTGCTCAACATATACAGAAACAACAAGCGCAAGAAATATGTCAATCAGACACCAAGATTCATCAGATAAGACAATGACTTGACTTACACTCATTCTCTAGAGACAAACTAATTAACTAACTAACTCCAAACTGACCTCCAACAAACAGCCTAAAGTTCTCTAGTTTACTTTGTGTAGACGAGTAATTATTGTCAATAATAATAATTATTGTCAATAAACTGAGGTTTGATTGATGATGATGTGTATGTGTGTGATTTTCTTGTGTGCAAACCGGCCTTTATGTTGAAATGTTCGAGTTTTCTGTGTTGGGGAATTCACCTAAAACTCGTTCAACAGGCTAAGTGAGTGTCTTTCCAGCAACTGCGTTCATGCTTTGCCATTCCAGGAAGAGCAGCTTGTGGAATGTCTCATTCTGAATTTGTAATTTACTGTGGTTCAGATTTAAAACTCATTATCATTCATAATTTTGGGTTGTTATTATTGAGTACTTTAGAAGGTAATTCCAGTCCATGACATGAGGAGTTCAATATTTAAAAAAATGTGCTCATCTGTTTTCTTGCTGAGAGTTAGATGAGAAGATTGATACCCTACTTAGGGTTGTTTCAATCACAGTCACAATCACAGACGGGTATCATTCTTCTCATGTAATTAACAGCAAGGAAGTGAATGTATTTCCCAAAACCTTTCCTTGTCATGGATAGTGCAACGATGCAAACAATGCTATAATGTCATCTGTGTCTCTGAATAAACTGTTCTTTTTGCAGTTTTACATTTTTTATTTTAATAGTGGATGGGAGACAGGAAATAAGGACATTGGGCAGTGTTATTGAGGAAATTGAGGTTGCTGGAAAGTGAAGCCAGCTTGGAATAAAAATAACTGCAGTTCCTCAAACGTCCAGTTGAGGCTGGCTCCAGAAGTGAGTCAGTCTCCATAAGTCCCCATGTTCAAATGTCCAACTTCACAGCAGAAATAAACATGTTTACAGCCTGGTACAAAAAACTGTTTTGGTCTCTATAGCTAATTTCCCCATTCATGAAAACTACATATTTTTTAAAGTTAGTTTGATTACTGAGGGTGGCAGGTGCCACAATAACGAGATAATCAGTTTGTTGAGGCAACAAAATAAAAAATATGTAAAGTTTGCACAGAGATCTAGTTTATCTTTATGGATTATATTTATCACGAATTAACAGGAGGCCTGTCGACATATGACATCCTTCATCTTGTGCTGCTAGAGTGATGTGTTTTTACCAAAAGCACAAGAAATCGTTAAAATAACACTTTTCTTAAAGGGAATTTGGTGCAGGGAGCTTTAGTTTAATTCAAACTGCAAATATGTTTATTATTATGATTCATGTTTCTTTTTTTTTTTTTTACAATAGAGCACTAGTTAACTGTTAAGTATGGTAAGATTGACTGCTGTTAATTGTTGCCTGAGTCGGTCTCACATTCTGCCGAACTTTAAACCCAAAGATAACACCCCAAATACTGCACGCCCCAGAATTAGTCATAGAGAATGTCTTTATTCATGCAGATGTTATTGTCAGCATATTCTAGTCTGGAGACACAGATGTCTGTTTATGCAGATTGTAACGTCAACAGCAAGATATCTATTATGTCTAGGAAGGCAGCAATTAGATATGGGGGCACCCAGTCAAAGACAAACAATTAATACTGCTGAGGACCTCAAGGCCCACACGTGACCTTGTGTAACCTAAGGATAGAAAATTCCATAACATTAGTTACTGGTTTAATTAAACTATCTATCTATCTATCTATCTATCTATCTATCTATCTATCTATCTATCTATCTATCTATCTATCTATGTTATCTTTCTTCTTAGCTTTAGTCTGTATAGTTAGGTTTTTATATATATATATATATATGAAGTTTAATCAGGTGGATTTGTATGTTCCAGTACGTGCTGTATCAGTATTGACTTCACATCTCTGCAACTCGTGACCATGAACACACCTAAATAGAGCGAGTGTTGGATTGACCAATCAGATCACGCCACTGACAGCTCTCCTCCAATCACAGAGCGACATAACGGAGGAGACCCGAGTGAATCCGGAGATTGCCGAAGCGCGTTCACTTCCCTGACTCGTGCGTCGTCAGTTGACACAGAGGTCCGTGTTTGCTCGCTCGTTAAAGTCGGAAACTGAACAAAACAACAAGAAAAGTTGGTTTTATCTCCACCAGGACGGACAATGGGTCGGCTGAACATGCTTTATATCATCGGGGCACTGCTGGTGACACAAACCGCCGCTATCATCAGGTAAAAAACGAGCTAACGTTACGTTTAAACCTGTTTTGAGCAGGTGCGCTAACTTCCTCTAATTAGCCTCGCTGCTAATTAACGTAGCCTGCTGTCATGTTGTTTACACTCATAATTCATCATTTACATGTGTAAAACTAAACCTGCGAACCAGGAAGGAGCCGCTTTGTTTTGGCGCTCATGCTCACCCTAAATTGATTTTAATTTGATTAAAACTTAATTTTCAGAGTCCCCCTTCATAAAACCAGAACCCTGCGCCGCCTCATGAGCGACAACGGGATGTCTGTGGAGGAGCTCCGGGCTCTGGCCAGCAGCACGGGGGCCCCGGACAGCTCTCCATCCCCGAAGCTGCCCGTGGAGAGGCTGACCAACTTCATGGATGTATGTGTGTTTCTAATTAGCGCCTCACTCATTATCTCACAACTCAAGTCTGCACTTAAAACCCACCTGTTTAAAAACAGACTTTTCCAACTGATTCAGTTGCATTGTCCCGTTTTAACCTGTTTTTAATGTTGTGTCCTTGTAATTTGATACTTTTATGGTTCTTTTTGTTTGTTTCTGTTATTTGCTGTCTGCTTTTATTTATTGTAAGGTGTCCTTGGGTGACAGAAAGGCACCTATGAAATTATTTATTATTATTATTATTATTATCTAGCCTTATTATATCAGCTTGATAGTGAGAGAGTGCCACATGTTGCTGCAGGTTAATCCAAAAGTTTGTAGCTGCAGACAGCACAGTGCTGCAAAAAGTAAAAGATTTAAGCAAAAGGAGTGGATGTTGAAGTAAATATTAGACTTATTAGGACCTCACACTATCATCACATGGTTGGTTTGTTGTCCTTTTAGATAGATAAATACTTTATTGAATCCATTAGAAGCATGTAAACATGCATTAATTAAATTCTACATTTCATTTTTAAAGATACATTTGATTAATTAAGTTAAACCTGCACAAAGATACAACAAAGAAATAAGACAACTTAAAGGTGGAGATTAAAAACTATAAACAGTTAATTAGGCTGTATGTAACGGATGAAAGTCACGCTGTTGTCCGTGCAGAGGTGTGGTGCAAATTGAGTCACGACTTGTGCAAAAATGTCAAACATTGCAGCGTGAAACTGTCGGTTTGTGTGTCGTCTTTTGTTTCCTCTGTAACTGAGAGCTGTTGTTCAGGCTGAAAGAGTTTCTGAGTCAGTCTGGAGCAGGAGGGAGACATATTTCTAGATCTAGTTCAATATTTGAGCAGTATTAAGGAGGAAAAATGAAGGAATGATTAAGTAAATATTAGACTTGTGCACACTATCATGGCTTTTTTTTTACTTTAAATATCTTTGGTTTCCTGTTTTTGAATACTTTTCACAATGGGTGTGTGTCTGCCCGGAGTCTTTTAAAGATAAATACAGTTACTGTTACATTTAGTCATTTAGCTGCAGCTTCTATCCAAAGGGAAACAATCAAGGTACAATGTGACAAGAACATGTCAGTGTGCAGGCTTGGAGAGTGCTACAGTAGTCGAGTCGTGAGACACCTCAGCCTGTATCAGGAGTTGAATAGCCATTAGGTTGTAGTTGAGGCAACAAGATCAGAGAATGTTAAAGTGCAAGGTACAGGTGCGTTCACCTTGTTTGTAGTTTTATCTTGAAGGTACACAACACTTTGAACATATGGAATAAAAAGAGTTTATTCTGTGTTTGCTCGTGTACGTCAGACTTTAACGTTTAATCTTCTCAGCGTTTTATTTATATTATTGTCTTTGTGTCTCCTCAGGCTCAGTACTACGGGTCGATCAGCATCGGCACACCTCCGCAGGACTTCACCGTGCTGTTTGACACCGGCTCCTCCAACCTCTGGGTCCCCTCCATTCACTGCTCTTTCTTCGATCTCGCCTGCTGTGAGTTTGACTGAACATCCTCTCTGTGGTTACTTCCTGGAAGAAGCTCATTTGTGACCAAAATGTCACACTTTTTTTTTTTACTGCATGCATGTTGCCTTCCTCTCCTTAGGGCTCCATCATCGCTACAACTCGAAGAAGTCGAGCACGTACGTCCAGAACGGGACGCAGTTCTCCATCCGGTACGGCCGAGGCAGCTTGTCCGGCTTCATCAGCGGGGACACTGTCTCTGTGAGTTTCAGCTCGCTCACATAAAAACCTTTTGTTTGACTGCATTCCTCCGCTCTGGTGATCATGCCCTTCCTATCATTTCATAAACAGCCTTATGTGTTCTATGTATCCACTTCCTGTTGTGTTTGCAGATTGCAGGGATGCCTGTTCCCGCCCAGCAGTTCGGAGAAGCTGTGAAGCAGCCTGGCATCACGTTTGCAGTGGCGCGGTTCGACGGGGTCTTAGGCATGGCCTATCCGTCCATATCAGTAGCTAACGTGGTGCCGGTGTTTGACACGGCCATGGCTGCCAAACTCCTGCCTCAGAACATTTTCTCCTTCTACATAAGCAGGTTGGTTTCTGTGGAACAACAATCATGAATAATTTAATCGGCCACGTCTAGAACCGCTTTGTTTTTACGCCTAAACCACCGGCAGTTGTTAATTTAGCAACTGCCGGTGGTTTCTGCTTTTGTAACCCGGCGAGTTCTGCTTCTGTCGTAGGGACCCGAAAGCAACAGTGGGAGGAGAGCTGATCCTGGGTGGGACAGACCCGCAGTACTACACCGGAGATCTGCACTATGTTAACGTCACACGAAAGGCCTACTGGCAGATCAAGGTGGACGGGTAAGAAGGAAGTTTGTGGCTTCATTATTCTAAGGAACTGGTGTAATCCAGGTTGAGACACATTCTGTTCTGTTTGCCACAAACACAGTTCTCACTTTTTAGATTGCCTGTTCCTTAATCTGGTCATTTAAGATCTCATAAACATGGAGCATGAAAAGTAAATTTTTAACTGAAATGACTTTGGTAATTTCAAATCTGGTCTTTGGACTGTGAAATCATAAAGATTCAAGTTGTTTTCTTGGAAATAAACTGATGCATCTTGTCTGCTCTCTAATTTGCCTCCACAGAGTTCAAGTTGGCAACCAGTTGAGTCTTTGTAAAACCAGTTGCCAGGCTATCGTTGACACGGGAACGTCCCTGATGGTCGGACCTGCTGCGGAAATCCGAGCCCTGCAGAAAGCCATCGGAGCTCTGCCACTGCTGATGGGAGAGGTAGAACAAAGCTAACGCGCATGTTAAGAAGACACGATGGATGACAGCGTCTTTATCTCTGCTGTAGGTTGATGAATCATTGCACAACATTCTCTTGTCCTCTGTCTCCTTTGTAGTACTTCATCGACTGTAAGAAGATCCCGTCTCTGCCCGTCATCTCCTTCAACATCGGGGGAAAGATGTTCAACCTGACCGGAGAGGATTATGTCATGAAGGTACAGACTCACTTTAATTTAGTCCCTGGTGGTGATTTAAACCAATAAAAAAAGTGGATGCAGACAGACTCCCCCTGTAGCCTGGTTATCTCCTCCATCTTATTGGGGAGAGATCTTACATTCCCATGATAAGACGGTAAACATGGTTTGTAAGATCTCTTCCAGCTCTGTGTCGTCTTGGATCTCATTACAGCTACATGAGGAACAATTAACAGTGCCCAATAACTTGTGTTCATCTGTAAGTGTGACTGAATCTGTTCTCTCTCTCTGTTGCAGGAGACTCAGATGGGTGTGTCCATCTGTCTGTCAGGCTTCATGGCCATGGATATCCCTCCTCCTGCAGGGCCGCTGTGGATCCTGGGAGACGTATTCATCGGGAAGTACTACACTGTTTTCGACAGGACAGCTGATCGCGTGGGCTTCGCTCCTGCCAAATAACCTGCTGAGCACCGCTTGAATGAAACATGACTGTGAAGATCACGCAGAGCTAAAAGTAATCATGTAGCCTTATTTGATTTGCACCAAACCAAAGCATTTCATGATTGTTGTGTATCGCTGCGAGGGGGCTGGCTTACCACTGAAATATCTCACGCCTGCTTAGAATAGTGAAGTTTACACGAGAAGCTGGTTTCCAACGAGCGACATGCGACTTTGTACACATCCAGTGAGGAGCGCGGATGATTCCTGCCACTGACCAAAGCGACTGCTTCACTCTTTGTTTGTGAAGCTGGCAGGATTAAATCAGAACTGTGATGCACTGCAGATTTTTGGATATCATTTTGTTTCGCTCCTCAGCACATTTCCAAACGTTTAAGAAGCTTTTTGTACACTGAAGATATCTCAGGATTTTTCTTTTAACACTCCTTTGTGAATTTTATGACCAAATGTTACTGAATAAAACTTAAGTTGATTTTTTTTTTTAATGAGTTTAGATTGTAACCTGCTTCCTTTTGTTGACAAAAAACACAAAGATGAACCTGCAGGATGTCATTTATAACATTTAATGTTTAAGTATACAAAGTGCTGCACTGTTCAGCTCCAGAGCTGAACTGAAAGAAAAGAAGCTGGGAAAAATACACAGCATGCAACACAGCAGTATGATCTCCACCACGTAGAGGTAGTTTCTACTTTGGGTTTCTTAGTTTTATTTTTACAGTAACATACAAATGTGGCACAGTGACACTATTCCTTCAGCACAGTAGCATAAATTAGGTCTGCAAAGGAAGACTCAATGATTTCATACGAGCACATCCAGAACAAAGCACGATCAGTGGCTTCACAACGTGGAACTGAATCAAATAAATACTCGACTCTTGTTTGTTTTTTTGATTACAAATGTACAATAAATACAAAAATATTCACTTGTTTCTCCGTTATTATCCGGATGATTATTAACTAAATGCACAACAGAACTATAAACATATTGTACACTGTACAAACAGTGGGTTGGAGGGGACGCCTGCTCCACGTCACTGCCGTTTGTTCCCCTTTCTAAGGCTAAAAAAACGAGAGCAAGAAGCAACCACGCTTTCGTCATTTGGAGCGACAGTCTGGCTGATCCAAGATCAGACACTCGACGCTGATCCTTCTCCATCAGATCACGATCTAAGAGAGATTAGCACCTGTAATCTATTAATATACATGTAGGCGTAAGCGGCCTGCTAGTAGTGATGACTACATGTACATATGCCGCGCTAATACACGTTTGGCTACAAGATCTGATCTGTACGTCTAAATCAAAATAGACACGGATACAGAACTAAAGAGGCAACAACTGAAGTCAATACTGAGACTAAAAATCACCAAATGACAAAGCACTCCTGCAGGTTAGTATCATGTTTACAGCAGCACGGACAGTAGCTGGAAGACTTTAACTCCCCTTACTACAAGGATCCAGACTCAGATCAAGTGTATGCAACTTAGTATGGAAGGTGGTGATCTAAAAGGAAAGACGATCTGAGGTGGAGTTTAAATTAAAGCAGAAACCAGGACACACAAAGCTTAGGTCTTCCTCCCTACCTTCCTGTCACTTTTTCAGCTGTCTTGATCAAAATAAAAATAAAAAGGTACAAAAAAGCACCCAAAAGAAATGAAGAAACCACCCGTGATGAAGTGTAAAAACATGAAAATGAGTTAAAGCATATTTGACCTGTGCACCAAAGAAACAGAAGTGAGACTGAGGAAGAAAAACAGCCTTCATTTCAGGACACAAAGAGCAGCTCTGTCTCAGTCAGACAGTCACATGGAAACAGTTTCCAGTCACGCCGTTAATGAGTGAGATGATAAAACCTCGGTGTTGTATTGTTTCCAGAAATGGCATTACTTTATAATCAGGCTAGAAACGGACACGAACACACGACTCGAGTGGTTTGATTTCTAGATTAGTTCGGTAACACATGCAACGTTTTCACAGATCCCAGGAAACATACGTACATCTTTCTAAACGCAGCCACTGTATTAATGAAGTTCAGATCACATACACGTGAGGACAAAACAAAAGAAGTTCGTCTCTTTAAACTCAAGAACGTCGAGTCCGTCGGGCTGATCAACGATTTATTAGCTTTTTGGGTTGGCATACACACAATCAACATCACATCCTAATCCTCCTGACACAGTGGCACGACATTGAACCTGCATCCAACCGGTTTAAAAAGAGCTTGAATATAACGCAGAGGTTCAGGCTGCGTCTCACATTTCATGTGCTTCACCTCCGTCCTGATGATGTTTGGCCCTTTAACTTCATTAATACAATGGCTTAAGTGAGAGCCACACACACACACACGCGCGTGCGCACACACACTCCAGAGCCGTCGCTTAAAATATTATTTGCATGATCACACTTCTCAGACAGATGGCGTCATGTGTGTGTCGCGTTGTTCTGAAGAGAGAGGATGCTTCCATGCAGTTATTTTTGTGTTTTGTTTTTCTCCCTCCACCCCCACCTGGGTGCCTCCGTCACGGCTCGAGGTCGTCCCAACAAAACTGCTGTGTCGTCAGGGATGAGCAGTTCTCAGCAGCCCTTCTGGATCCGAGAGGGCGCAGTAGAGCGTGTACCCCAGCTCGTCCACTTCGTGTGGAGTCAGCTCGCAGAATAAGTTCACTTTAGGGCTGAGGGCGCACGGCAGCCTCCCGGCCTCTAGGTGTCCCACCAGCGCTCGTAGCAGCTGAAGGAAGCGGTCGGCCAGCGCCTCCTGTGTCCAGTCGCCTTCTTTTTCGCATAGCAACAAGATGGCGTTAGTGAGCTGGCTGGCGTTGAGCCGGTGAAGCGCCGGGTTCAGCTTGCACACGGCCTTCGCCAGCTTCAGACAGGCGCACCGGCAGCCTCCGTCCTCCTGGTCCAGCGCCCTGAGTCGCGCCGTCTCGGCCACGCGGAAGCTCTGCCGCCACAGGTTTTCGTGGCGCTCTGCGGCGAGGCAGTGAGGTTTGGCGATCAGCGAGGTCCCGTCCTCCATCACGAGCAACGGCAGGAAGTCCACGTACAGCTTCCGGTCCGTCTCGTACTGCACCTCCAGGGTCAGCGTTTCCGAGGGAACCACAGGACGGATGATGTAGTCGAGGACGCTCCCTATAGCCGGCCAGTTGATGGAGCCGGCCACGAGCTTGTCAAAGACCTCGAGGACTGATTTAGGCGAGAGGTAACCTCCGACCATGCAGCGGTCCCAGTAGCTGCTGTTCCTGGGAAAATACTCCAAATTCTCGCGGCGGACAAGCCAGAAACCCGGGACGTTCATGATGGTGTCCTCGCCGGGGATGGACGACCACAGGTTCTTCTCGAGGATAAGAGGCACCATGAGCTGGGCGTGGTCCGCTGTCACCACCTAGAAGACAGAGGAAGGAGTTACAGTTGTATCATGTGATCTTGCTTAAAGCCAAATCAAGACTCCTTTCTCTGAGCTCTTACCTGCAGGTCATCGTACAGACTGCCGCTCAGGTACATCTCTCTGAGCGGCATGTCGGGCAGTTTGGCATGAAGGAAGACTCGGAGCTCGGCGCAGATGTCCAGCGCCGCCCTCCTGGCAACAGCCTGCTCCTCGGCGGGGATGTTCACGTTGCATTGGTAGAACTCCCACAGATGCTCCTGCAGGGAAAGACGCATCCGAGCGCGAACCAGGTCCGACTGAGTGGCGCCGCTGCCTCCCACGGCAGATCGACCCACGGCTCTGCGCAGACAGTCTGAGGAGACGAGAAGCAGAAGATAAAATATTCATCTGCGATCTTTCTGTTTCCAACATTTCAGGTAATGATCATTGGAGGGAGTTGGGAAAGATGGACGAGGCGGAAAAACTACAATCTACTGGCTTCTATAGAAACATTGAAGCTTAAACTGCATGACTAACTACAGCGCTACAGAGAGCCAACACCCACTGTAAAGGAAGAACAAGATTCCTCCGAGGAGGCCGTCTGTCAACAGATACAATGACAGCTGGCTTAACGTCTGAACCACAAAAGATGAAAAACATTTGAAACAATGATAATTTAAATAAAAGAAGGGAACTTCTCACCTGGCTCGAAAGCATGTGAGGAAGTAGGCAGAGACTGCAGCGACCTGCTAACTGTGGACTTCATGTCGTGGTTCAGTACCCGCGGCGATGAGCCCATCCAGGCGGGCTCCTCCCAGCTTCTCTTTCCCGTCTGCTCCATCTTGGTGGGGCTGGTGGGAGCGCTTATGGCACGGTCATACATCTGCATGACAAAGAAGAAGAAGAAGAAGTGCGCACTGTTTGTTAGTTTGGATGTTCAGCACAAATCGACACACCGCTGCACAACCCTTCAACCTGAACGCAGCTTCAGATTCACACACACGGGAGATAAAGATCACTTACTCTTTTCACAGCGAGTGTTGCGATGCCGAGCATGGCCGCTCCTCCCACGCCCAACACCAGCTTGGCGTTGGAAAGCATGAAGTCGATGGCTGTGCCGATGCCATTGTCATCTTTCTTTCCTTTGCGGTCTCCGTTAACCCCCGCCATCCTGCCTCTGAAAAGGGATGACGAAGAGCAACATTGTTGCGTAACCAGATTCTCAAGTATGACAATGTTAAAGGCCTTTGACTCAGCAGCAATCAACGAGCAACCACACCCAACACACGTCATCTTTACCCCGGATCAGCTCACATAAAAAAAAAGTATTTACCTGGGAGATACGGCTCCAGGTGACCTTTAACCGACCTGAACCCCCCTACATAAGCCCACCCAGGCGGCTGCTGAGGAAGAACTGTCCCCTCTTCAGCGCGTCCTCCTTGTCTTCGGGTATGCTCAGAGTTTGGCAGCGGCGAAACTCGCGAGCCACGGCGCGGCGGTAGTAGTTACGGTCGGTGTACTGAAGGTGACGCCCTGCGCGGAGCAGCGACCGGTACAGCTCCAGCACGGCACCGCGAGACCAGCCGCCCATCAGGGATCGCACATGGAGAGGGGGGACACCCTGAAGCCTGGGGGGGAGAGGGAGGAGACGAAGGGAGAGGTTACATATTTTATCTTTTTGCTGTTGAAGTATTGACAGACTTTTTGTATGATAATAAATAGATAGACTATAAGTTATCCTGATATATAAACATGAATATCACATCTGCAGATCATCATGAAGTCACCGCTGATTATTAATCATCCATCTTTTGCCATAACAGACACTATTTGTTGTTGATGATGAAGTCATATTTTTGTCCACGTTTTATTTATCCTGCATGAAACAACAAGACAGTATCTCGGACGTGTGGGTTTTGTAGTCCGTCTTCTTGAACTTTGTAGTTTTTAACCACAGATTACGTCACATAATTACATCTTCTGGTGGAAGTCATGAGGTCACTGAAGTGTTTAGGAAAGGACACAGGAGGTAACTGTTTCAGACTATTGGATGTAAGTGGAAGGAGGTGGAGGAATGGGTGAAGGTCTATGGGTGGAGAAAGATTTATGAGACTGTGCAGGACAATAATCATGATATTTAAGGACACAGAAAGCTGAATTTACACACAAACATTGCTACATAGACTCTCTTCCATGTGGCTCAGCTCTGAGGGTTAAATCCACATTTTAGAGCACCACCTCCTCCTCCACCTTCCTCCTCCACCTCCTCCCAGCTGCGGCGTCAGCTCACACAGGCTACACCGCTCAGCTAACGTTAGCACCCGCTTTGAACCGTCTGAACACGGACTCCCTGAGCTCCATCCGCCCGCTGCGGGACAGCTGCTTCACCCGCATGCGGGGGAACGGTCAGTGAACCCGGTCAGAAAATGGCTGGCTCCGCGGAAAGTCACACATCTCTCCCCGGACTAGCCGCGTTAGCTCCGCACGCTAAAGTTAGCTGACCTCCGTGAGGAGACGCGGCCGTGGGAAGAGCCGCGGAGGACACGGAGCGAGAGAAAAACACGAACACACACGGAGGAGAAACACGAGGAGGACTCACGCTTTAGAAAGGAGAGCAAAGATTGTCCAGACAGAGGCAGAGACCTGCTCCTGCTCCTGCTCCTGCTCCTGCCGGGGGTCACACACGGAGCTGACGAGCGGAAACTAAAGCTGCAGATCCGGGTCATCACCGAGCCGTTACAACGCTCATTTCAAAATAACGGTTTAAAATAATTCAATGTTTATTATTATTATTATTATTATTATTATTATTAATTATTATTATTATTATTAGTGCTCATATATACGAGTATTAGGGCCACATTTTTTTAATGGAATTAATTACGAGATTAAAGTCATTATTAAATATGGCGAGTAATTAATTCTCGCCATATTCAATAATGACTTTAATGTGAAGTTGATCTTAACCTCAAATGTTTCATTATGTCAACCAAAAAAAAGCCAAATCTTACAGCCATACATATCTGACAATCCTAGCAGGACATAAATATTATTATAATTATTTATTATTATTATTATTTATTATTAGTAAATATTGCTATATATTACGACGGAGTATTAGGGCCACATTTAAATAAATAAAAAATTGAATTAATTACGAGAATAAGTCATTATTAAATATGGCGAGTAATTAATTCTCGCCATATTCAATAATGACTTTAATGTGAAGTTGATCTTAACCTTGTGTTCATTTTAAACATGACTTATTATGACTAATGCAAAGTCTTTAACAAAATCATTCAGAAAGTAATGTTTTGTCTCTCATCTACAGATATATTCACACCACCTGTTATGTCTATAAAGGTTCAAATGTTTTATTATGTCAACCAAAAAAAGCCAAATCTTCCAGCCATACATTATCTGACAATGCTAGCAGGACATAAATAATATATTCTATAAAAAAAGGCCATGATTGGGCCGTACTTTGGACATCCCTGATTCAGTGAAACCAAATCACAGCCGTGCTGATATTCAGTATAACAGCACTCCCCCTTGTGTGATATTGTTTTTATACAGTTCTATTAGTTAACAGTAATAAGTGACAACAGGTTATTTGTTATTTGTTTGTCTATTTAATCATTTGTTTGGGCTCTGCCAACACAATATATTGTGTTTGTAGAGTGATGTGTTTGAATTATTAAAATCTTATATTTCTTAAAGAAAGTATAGAAAGTATGTATATATGTATATTTGTATATATATATCATATGCACCTACCTCATGTACATAAAACAACTATTTATTTCAGCACCCTTTGCACTCAGCACCATTATACTATTGTCTTATTCTGTCTACAAGTCTTTATATATAATGTTTATAATGAAACCAGAGTTCTTGTATGTGTACACTCGCTAATAAAAGTGATTCTGATTGATTATGTATATGCATCTGTCATTGGCTTTTATTTATTGTTAGGGTTTAAAGATGTATGTCTGAATTAAAATTTCAAGCTAATTTTGGTGTCAAGGGATGATCAAAACCGTTCTCTACCTATTTCATACTCTGTTATTATTCTGTGGAGCAGTGCTGAGTTGGCATTCAGCTGCAGGAGAGCAAGAGATGTGGGGACAGCTTAGGACAGCAATGCCAGGTGAGTCAATGAACACAGCTGTAGCCTACTGTCTAAGCAGACTCCTTCCTTTTTTTAATGCTGTAGCTTGCTGGACGCACACAGGAGACGGATACGCCAGCCTGTTTATATAAGTTGGTTATTGAACTTTTGTACTATAATAATGTGCAACTAACAAGCCAAGCAGCTATATTTAAACACAAATTTTCAGCCTTGTGATATTTGCCCTTGGGTCCAAGAGCCACTGGAATCAATGTTGATGTTGGCATGATTGAGGCCTTGTTAGTAATACACTCAGACGATGCTTGATAGGTGTTTAAAAAGTCATCACTTCATTAAAAAGAACAATGATACATACAGTATGACTTTAACAGAAATCCTTTACATACAAAGACAGAGTGATAGAAATGAAACAAATTATTATATTGAGTAACAATGTAAAACATTTGCTTAAAATGTATAAATGATAATACAACATGTTCAAAGATGAGTACAAATGTGTTCCTTTATGTTGTCCTTATATAGTTTACGTTGTCTGAACAACTTATTCATACAATTTATACCCCTTTACTAATTATTTTAAAACTGTTAATAAGTCTTAACAACAACAACAATTCAAGTTCTTGTTCTCTGTTACAATGGTTCTGCAGCTTTACTACTAAGAAAGGGACTCAAAGCATGGGGATAAGATTTAAAGTACTATTAATGATTTACTAATCAAGTGAAGGGTACAAGGGTCATGTAGGACTAAAGGCTGCAGAAGGTTTTTTTCTGGCCATGGACACAGGAGGAATTAAAGGTCCAAAGTCTGGATAACTGAGGCGTTTTTATTGCATATTCATTTTGGTCTCAATACCACAAGTATATCACATCTAATGGCCTGTAGAGAAACTGAACCGTGATCAGGGCATGTACTTTGTTCCTTTCATCCTAGGAATGATATGCATGTCTCTAATGTCGTCATGCTGAAGCAGCCAGCACAGGTAGCGCTCCGTCCCCATGCCCCATCCACTGGTGAGGAGTGGTTTCACTTGCCGCATGTTAATGTACCATTTGTAGGACTGCTCCGGCACTGCATGGTGCCTGAGGGCCTCCTGTACCATCTCAGGGGTGGAGTGACGTTCTCCAAGCCCAACAGTCTCACCAAGCCCCAGAAGAAGGTCACCAGCTTTGGCTTTGCTCCGCCCAGTGCCCTCCACATATGCCTGGTAAAAGGGAACTCCTAGATGGTCCATTTCAGTCAGCCAAACAGCACCACCATATTTCTCTATCAAGACCCGCTCGCCTTTGCGTGTCAGCTTTCTGCCAAATTGGGGCTGGCCATCTTGGACCCACTCTACGCAGTCAGTGGAGGGCATCATGGGAATGGCCTGGTCAAGAGGGACTCTTGGGAGTGGGGTTTTCCCATCCAGCTTACTCAGCATGGCTGTGACATGTGTCAAGGTCCCAGCAGTGTTTAGGATCAAATCAGAGTGTTTCTTCAGCATAGACTTGGTAAGATGAGCCACATATCCCTCTGCTATGGACATGGCATTGTCCATGTCACCCAACAGTTCACACTCTACGTGGTAGAACTGGTTCAAGTGTGTGGCATCAGGATCTTCCCCTCTAAAGCTGGGAGAAATGTAGTACGTCCCTGGTAGGTCATCCTGGAAACGAAGGAAGTATTCAAGTACAAACTGCATTGAGTCAGCCAGGTAGATATCCTGGCCCAGCAGGTTAACAGAAACTGGTTCTGAGTCAGATCCCAGGCCCATTGGCGAGGAAATGGTGTCTGTTGTGAGAGGTGTTAGAGCGTAGGAGTACTGGCAGGCAGTGTGGAAATATTCCACTGTGCTATGGAAAAGAGTGTTTTGGATCTGGAATAGGTTGCGATACCACTGGCTCTTGATGGCGATTGTGGAGTGAGACTGAGGGTCTTCCCATGAATGAGGAGGCCTGCACTGGGTAATCTTTGAGTGGATCTTTTTGAGGTGCTCAGGGTCAGCAGCTGGACCATTCATGGATGACACATATCCAGGGTAGCTTTGGTAGCATTCCGGTTGCAGCTCAGTGGTTTTAGTGCCATCTGGTGAAGGCAACAGAGGGATCAGTTTGGCATGAGCATAGTCAATCTCAAAGCCTTCAAAGATCAGTGCAACTCCTCGAGCTCTCATTCCCTCTTTCAGCAGTTGGGCAACTTTAAGAGTGGCTAAGATCAGTGCTTTGTAGTCAGCTTCCTCTAGTTTGAAGATGTCACTGGACAGTGGTTTGCGTGGCACCACAACAGTTAACCCAGGAGTGTTTGGGTATGGTGTCAAGAAGGCAACATGCTCACTGTCTTCCCACACTCTCCACTGTTTCTGCTCTCCACGCACAATGCGACTAAACAGGTTATCATTGGAAGCATCTCCAAAAAAGTCAAAGCAAGAGGGTGCATTTGGTGTTGGCAGTCCATTTCTAATCTTGGCTTGAACCTGGGTCAGTGCTTCATCATCCCAGCACGGGCCACTTTTTGAGGTGCAGTAGCCAGGATCATAAGTGTGGAATTCTTCTTCACTGGCAAGATGAGGCTGCCACTTTGGCTCCAGACCATGAAGTGGGAGCAGTCTGATTTGGGCTGGATGATCAGGGTTTGGATTGAAGACCAAGGCACAGCGCTGCACCCCCAGTCGCTCACATAGCAAGCTTGACACAGCTCTTGCTCCTTGTAGCATAGCCACAAAATCAGATGTAACCAACTGGAAGATGCTGCTTGCCCCGCTAAGACTTTTTCTAGTCAGTATGGTTGACCCAGGGATCCAAGGATTGGGATCAAGGTAGGCAACCAGCTCATCTGTTTCCCAGATCACATTTGAGAAGTCCTTTCCAGGCCTGAAAACCTCTGCTCGTGAAATGCCATCTACCATTGAGGCCACAAACATGACACCAGAGTTTGTTTCAATGATGGCATCACCTTTAGTGTCCACAGCAATGATTCCTGCACAGATCCCGTTTAGATTCTCAGCCATCACTTCTCTACATGCCTGCCTAAGGCTGTACCCTTTGTGATGGTAGAGACTGGCTATTTTCTGTGCAACTGTATGCCTCAAAAATACATCTCCATCTCCAGAGCAGGTAATAGCTACCTTGTCATCAGCATATATTCCTGCCCCAACCACTGCTGTATCCCCAACTCGCCCTTTCAGCTTTCCTACTAACCCCCCGGTGGAAGTTGCAGCAGCCAACTCGTGCCAACGATCCATTGCCACAGCTCCAACTGTCTGAGGGTGATTGTTTTTTGAGGTTTTTCCATTGCTGAGCTTCAGCATTAATTCTCTGTGACGTACATCTGTGTAGAAATACTCAGGCCCAACTGGCTTCTCTTTCTCTTCCAACCCTTGCAGAAGCTCCTCAGCGCCATCGCCCACAATGAGTGAATGTGAGCTTTTCTCCATGACACATCTGGCTGCTTTTATTGGGTTCTTCACACTTTGCACACAAGCAACAGATCCCGACCTCATTGCATTGCCGTCTACAATGGTGGCTTCCATTTCATTTTTTCCATCCTTGTTGAATACTGAGCCTTTACCTGCATTGAACAGGAAGCAGTCCTCCAGAGCTTCCACTGACTTCTGGACTGCGTCCAGACTCTTGCCACCTTGTTGAAGCACTTGGGCTCCAAGGGTTAAAGCTGTCTGCAGAGCAAACTCAATAACCCCGATCACATCAGGGCTCAGCATCATCTCCTCTCCAGCACCACCATGGATCATTAGAGTGTAGTCTGGGCTCATGCCATCCTTTGGGCTGTCTGGACAGTGATATGCCTCTCCATTCATCTTCTCTTTTTGACCCTGTTGAAGTAGACAATCGAGGGCTCCCATTTGGCATGCAATACCATATCTAACAGCTAGAAGCATCACTAACTTCAGGTTTTTGTTCAGGCTTTCTTTAAGCTTCTCTAGTGTCAGAGCAAAGCTCCCTTTTCCATTAAGCACAATCCGAACCTTCTCTCTCTTCCCAAGGTATGTTACAGCAAGCTGGTCTTGGGCATAAACATTCCCTACTCCACATTCCACACCCTCCACCATATCTGTACCTGTGAGGTATACAGGTGGACATCCAAATGGGTCCAGGTACTTCTTCAGTGGGTTGTCAGATGGAAGTGACCGACGCAGTGCAGCTAGGTGAGGACCAACTCCTTGACCACTTTTGGTTTTTTTAATGAGGCTCTTGTGCTCTAAAAATGCAACATGGAACAAGCGTAGGAGGTCAGTAGTGTATTGGACTGTGTTATCTGCGCCAATGCAGGATGCCAAGGCGCCTACAAACTTCTGAGAGTGCATGGTGAATGAGTATGTAGGATCACAACGGCCATGTTTGTAGTGGCGCATATGGGTAGGCGTGACAAGAATGTGTTTGGCAGCAGCATCCCCAAGAGTTTGCCTCAGGGAAAGCTGCAAAGAGAAGTTGATCCAAGCATCATAGAGGCCTCTCTGCCCTCTGAGGGTAGAAAATACATCAGGATAGGAAGGGACATCAAAAGTGAGAACCGGATGTGTTGTTTTTAAGTCAGGACTCAGTTTGGGGATACTCACGCCTTGCAAGGGGAATGGTAGGGAAGTTGGACAAACAGAATTAACATTGTTTACTTTGACAGACCCATTCACATTGTCTGTGTCAGCGTGGACCAGATTTAAGTCAACAGTTTCTGACAGATTGTACACAAACTCAGTCATAAGTCCGGCCACCATCCCATCCACAGCACTGTGTTCAAACAGTATCCCAGCTGTGCTGTCCTTGAACACCACCAAGTTCACCACCTGTCAGAAAATAGAAAAACAAAGATAAGTTTGTTCTTTTAATCCCCTGGAAATCAATCAAACTCTATTAGCACTAATAACATACTCTAGGTTATATACAATACCTTGTCATAATATCTCAGACATGGACTGTCTCCGACTCTTCCCAGCCTCACTGCATTGAGGATATCAGCCAGTTCAGACGGTGCGTTGCACTCCTCCAGACAGAGTGTTAACACTGCACTCTCCATCAGCCCCAGTGACGCTGCTGCATCCCCTCCTTGCCCCAGGATCTCTTCCCTGGTGGCCGCCCAGGCTTTGCGCTCCATAGCCGAAAGGCTGCAGATGGCAGAGGGATCATTCTGTTTTCCTGCTCTGGGTTGATCTATCACCTGAGCCAGCTGGTTGTAGATGTCACTGAATGATCGAGCAGACACTGGACCACCAGTGCTTGGACGCCACAGTATGTCAACAGGGAACACTCCTGCAACACAGGTGATGATGGCATGGAGGCTATCTGGATAGACCTGAAAATGAAATGACAAAGCTACAGATTAGAGATTGTGTTTTGCCGCCCTCCATTGTTGCAAGTTTGAAGCTTGTTGCACCTGTGACCACATCTTTTAAACCCAGAATTTTCCCTCAGCTTGTGTCCTGCCAGTAATCTCACCTTAATTTCATCTTGAAGTCTTCCAGGAATTCGGCTGGCAGCAAATACCTCAGACTGTTGTGTGCGCTCCATTGGCACATTGCCCTCCAGCAACAAGGGCTCACTATGCAGCTTTGCCGCTGCCCAGAGCAGAGCGGCTGCCCTCCCCAGCTGGGTACATCGCTTTGCTTGGGAAGGAAGAACAACAACAGGGAGCGCTGTGGAGGTTGGCAGGGGGTCAGCGCAAGACAGCAGAGCTCTCTTGAATTGCTCCGTCACCCAATTCTCTTGACCCGAAGCAGTGGTTGCTAATTTTTGCTGGACCTCTTGAAGGAGCTCCCTCTGCTGTTCCATTGTACTTCTGAACTCAGGATAAAGGTCAGGACTTAAGGTGAGCTGCAGGACACGGCTCACTTCTTGCAAGGTAACATCCAACTCTGGAACAGGGTAGTTGAGAAGGGCCATCCTGTTGATATAGAGGAGGCTTGATAGAAAAAAGAGAAAATAAGAAAGAGAATTAATGGTGGTCCCATGTATTTTGTTCATTATTGCTCAAAAATGCAGGACAGACTGCATTTCAATTACATCCATTTGAATTACATTGTTTCATTATAAATTAACTAATAAACTTAATATGAAGCAAGTAAAACCATTTATGTAATAGTACTAATAAACTCAATCTGCTTTCACTACACAGTAGTGTAGTAGTAGCCAGGTTTATTCATTCTATATTAATAAAGCAGAAATTAATGCAGTCTATTAGTACTTTTACACAAATCTTATTACTTCCTTCAAATTAAGTTTGTTAGTTAATTTATTTTCTATGTAACTGAAATGCATAAGAGCCCAAAATGTTGTGTATGTGTGGAAAAAATGATAAACAAATATTAAATGCATGCATGTTTGGCCCCAGTCACTGCTACAGTAATTAAAACTAATTATTATTATTATAGCATTATGTCATTTAATTTTAAATCACACATGGATGAATGTGTCATTTGTGACCCACGTGTGTAAACTTGATGTAGTGATCCAAAAACTATTTTTGTTCATTTAGTATGAAAATAATGATCTGTTGTAATCAGTGGTTAAATTGGCTTTTGTAAGGAGGGGGAGCCCTTCTTCACTCACAGTGGTCAATATCTCTCAAAACATTTGTATTTACCTCGCACCATCTTTTTAATACATATTTTATCAATTTATAACCTACCTATTTATATATATACTGATATCTGTATCAGTGAAAGCATGGACTGGAGTTTTATTGATTCAGGTTTTATATCAATAAATAAGCGGAACGGATTCAATAATGAAGCTCTGACACAGCACTCTGGAAACAGCGATGAGTGAACAGACTCATGTACTACAGAGGTGAGGAGGCCGTCTCCAGCCCAATTTAATCTCTGGTTATAATAAAAAACAAGACATTTCAAGAATACTTGGAATAATTAATCATAAAAAATACATTGCCACTAATAACTAATAAAGTGCTACTATGAGGTTGGCATTTTGTTTGGGAAAGAAATCTCAACATCTACTCAACAACCATGAAAGACATTCAGCAGAATATCAGGATAAGATGTGATGCTACTTCTTACACGGTGGGACTAGCAGTCTGCTGAAGAAGCTGCTTAAGGCCTGCATGCTAAACTGAGTAACTAAAATCCTAAAAAATTGTAAACATGACCTGATAAACATCCACATTTGAGCATTATCACTGTGAGCATGTCAGCATTTAGCTCAGCGCATGACTGTGTGCACATATAGCACAAGGTTTTACTCACAAACTACACACAAAGAGAAACACACACATAACACACAATGCAGTATATCAGCATTATATCACACAGGTGACATGTGCCCCCTCTCGTTGCCCTTCACTGTACATTTCCTTCACATGATGTCCAACCATTCTCACATTAGTGTAACCAATAAATCAATTAAGTGATTCATGGTAAAGGTATGCCCACTGCTGATTCTAACACAGGTCTCTTTGTGTATTAATGTGGATTTTATTTTCCATCTGAGACAATACCCCCTGGACTGCCCGAGTAAATGACTCATAACTAAACTCATCTGCTCACACGTGAAATCACTTACTTCCTTTTTTTTTTTTTTACTACTCATGCTTGATATTTATGTTGTCGCCAGTTGTCAAGGGAATGTGCCCCCTCGCTGTATGACTGCCGGGAAAATTAGATTGCTGCTGATTTGTCTCATCAGTTCAAGTCATCCACACAATGCTCTCTGTCTGTGTTCAATCTGAGGATGGATTCAGGTTCTGCAGGTCTTGTGATTCTAATAGCTCAATTATTGACAAGCAGTACACCAGTACCACTCCTACAATACAGCTAATTATATTACATAACACATATTTTTCAATGTAACACGACAGGACGTTTGTATTATATTCTGTAGCAGATTTTCTTTACTCTAATTTTCTGAAATTGTGTTTTAGAAGTTGGTTTCATTCTTATTTTAAAGAATCAGTTCCCATAAATTGCACAAACATATTCTATCTTTGAACCCCAGTGGTTTCTGTCCAATAAAATACTAAAAGGTATAGTAAGTGGTAAAACATCATTTCTTTCCAGAAACAACAAATTACTTATTAAACCACAGAAAAAAACTTTCTACCAAAGAAATAGTCTCTGAACACTGCTGGTGAGTAGACAAACATGAGTTAGCAACACATTGTTTCTGGAAACTCAACATGATGCTGTTTTTGTACTATTGATAGATCTCTTCTTTAATTCCTAAAAAGAAAATGAACTTTTCTTGTATGAAAGAAAATTTACTCTCCAAGGAATAAACATTTCCGAAAGCTTAAAGTATTGTTTGTGACTTGTCTTCATTTTTAAACTATTTCCAAAAACAAGAAATCAATCCTGAAAAATGCCACAAAACAGAAAGACTTGATAGCTGACACTCAAACATCACATCATTAGAAATCCATTGTTTTGTTTTACACTTATTAATAAATTTTAAAAAATCAGCTTACCTCAATATGGAAATTTCTCTGAGATCTGACCAGTTGGTAGGATGGCAGAACAGTCAGTGGGAGGAAAACTTGGTTGGACTACAAAAACAAGGGCTGGTCTATAATATAGAAGCAGTGACTCCAATTAAGCAATTTAGTTTCTTGCCTCCCTCCCTCTCTCTCTCTCTCTCTCTCTCTCTCTCTCTCTCTCTCTTTCTGTCTATCTCTTTCTCCCGGTCACAATCTGTCTGATTGTTCACGTGTTTGACGGTCCAACTTCACCACTGACTCTCCCTCCTCTCTCATTCAAATCTAATTTAAATATATACATATATCTTTTTAATCTTTATCTAAAACTTGTGTTCAGGACAGAAGCTGTTATCTTGTACAGTTAGTCACTGACGATAACTGAATCCCTGGCATCAATGCTTCCTTCCTTCTGTGCTGCCAGTTTTGCGAACAAATATAATAAGGTGCTATCTGTTCAGGCAAATTCATTGTGTATCTCTCAGATTTACACTGACGTTAGTCTTGTACGTGCTCAAACCAACAAATTAGCTTCAACCTGCAACTCCAGTCATACAGTGACTTTATCTTATTTAACCAGCAAACCCAAATTTAGTTTTTCATCTTATTTAATGTTTTGTTCCTAAGTAAACTATGAGGGAAATTATTGTTATAACTGTGTAATTATGTTAATGAGAGAAGGGAGTGTGTGAAACCACTGGGTGTTACAGTCCAATCATAAAAAAAACATGATACCAAGAATAAAATGAAACAAAATAAAAATGAAAAACCTAAAAAAAAGGCATGATTTCTCCTATTGTGTACATGTATCATATACAATGCAATTACTTCTGAAATGCAAATTAGATTAGATTTAATTGTATTACTGCTGATTAGCAGAATGCAAAGAAGCAGTAAACTGCAGTATGATATAACATATGGGAATGCTACGTTATGAAGTATTAACATTAATGACGTGATAAACACACAATATGAACTGTAACACAACAAACAACCAGCCTTACAATTCTGATACATGAAGGTGAAAACATTTTTATTGATTATTACAAGCAGAGCAAACACACGTCAATAAAAACGCAGACAGATGTTAACACCTGCTGAATACTTGGAAATATTGAAATATTGTCAGATACGGTTCCCCCTCTGTTCAATATGAAGATCATACTGCTGACTTCTTTCCCCACAACAGATAATTCAGGCTGATCTCATTAAATCTGACCATTTAAAACAGAGGGGGACGCATCCTGACAGCTTGGAATATTACTGTCAGATATTGTTCCCCCTCTGTTCAATATTAAAGGAGGCTCAGACACACATTAAAGACTTTAATAACATTAAACAAGAAATACATAGTGTATACTTACTTTTTAAAAACATACAATTATTATCAAATTCAATAAATACATGATTCTGCATCAAAGACATCAGAACAGCATCACATGAGGGATACAAATGTTTCTCAGGAGTCCAGCAACTCACTGACTTTCATACACCTCCACTAATTACAAGCAAACAGATCACAGGTGAAGATAGTTACCTTTAATAGCCATTCAATCCCAGTTGTTTCAGGTTAGGTGCAGGTTATCAGGCCAAATTACGAGGGTATGTAAACTTTTGATCAGGGTGATTTGGATAGTTTCTGTTGTCACTGTGCTTTAAAAAGAGTAAAACCAGATATTTCACAATACATGGCTTTGGCCAAACACTATCACTAAGAGTGAAAGAAAACATTTTGTGTTATCATTCATTTTCTCTGAGAAATGGCCAAGAAACAAAACATTGTGTCTGGTGGAGCTGTTCAGTAGGTGGATGTATTATAAGTTATAAATCAACTTATTGATTCTCTTATTTTGTTAAGTTGTATTCTGGTTTTATTGCATTCATGCTTTCTACAGTGTTTGCACTCCAAACCACTTGGCGGAGGTAATTTACGCATCAGTTGTCGCTGAGGCTCTGCAGGCTGTCTGTGCTCTGAACATGGGAATGCAAACTCGAGCTCTCGTCTCTGCAAAATGGCTCGCAAACATGCTCAAACGCAATCCGGTCGGACCGAGTTTGCGGATCCTGGACACGTCCTGGTACCTCCCGAGCATGAAGCGAGACGGCAAGAAGGAGTTTGCGCAGACGCACATCCCAGGTGCGTCTTTCTTTGACATCGACGAGTGCGCGGACAGGACGTCCAAGTTTGATCACATGCTCCCCTCAGAGGAGTCCTTCGCAGATTATGTGGGAGATCTTGGCATCGGGACTGACAGCCATGTGGTCGTTTACGACGCCAGTGACTTTGGAGCTTTCACCTGCACCAGGGTTTGGTGGATGTTCCGCTTGTTCGGTCATCCACAGGTGTCGGTGCTGAACGGGGGTTTTAGGAACTGGGTCAAAGAGGGTCATCCAGTGGAAGGGACGTACACCAGACCTGAACCGGCCCGCTTCACCGCCACCACGAAGCACCGCTCCTCCTGGGTGAAGTCATTTGAGGACATTACAAAGAACATAACAGATCAGGAGTTTCAGGTGGTGGATGTGAGACCGTATGCGAGGTTCCGAGGGAAAGAACCAGAACCAAGAGAGGGTACGCCTGCTTTGAGATTTAATATTTTATCCCTTTATTTATTTAAATGGCACCTTTTATGCAAACATGCAGCCCAAAGTGCTTCACAGAGCAAACATACATAAAATGTTAAAATAAGTAAAAATCAGTAAGAAAATACAAATAAATAAACTGAAATCTAAAAAATAAACAAAATGTTTAAGAACCAGTTCAGCAAGCCATAAAAACCATGTCAACAATATGCTTAAAGTTAATAAAGTATTAGTACAAAGAAGTATCAGAGAGGATCAAGGCCATGAAGTGCAGTATGTGGGCCATGTTTTTCAGAATCTTATCAGCGAGCTACCAACTGAACACTGATAATTAATTAAAGGACCAGTGTGTCGGATTTAGTGGCATCTAACTGGTTTAGTTGCTGATTGCAGCGCCCTTCCCTTTCTAGCGGTGCAAAAACCAAACACCAACCTCCATGGCTGTGAAGTGAAGTGCCAAAAACTGCAGTTCCTCAAACGTCCACTTGAGGCTGGCTCCAGAAGTGAGTCAGTCTCCATAAGTCCCCATGTTCAAATGTCCAACTTCACAGCAGAAATAAACATGTTTACAGCCTGGTACAAAAAACGTTTTGGTCTCTGTAGCTAATTTCCCCGTTCATGACAACTGTACTGAGGGTGAATTTATATACAACTCACCTGTTCACATTATATTAAGGCTTAAAGTTCCAAATAATTAACAGTGTGGCTGCTTTAATTGACAGGTAGGTGCTGTTACAGATGACTTATATGAGCAACCAGGTGTCATTCGGCCCACCTCAGATCCACCGATGATCCACGTCTTTGCCGATTTTTAGATTAGCCGAAATGTTCCTGAATGTTAAATTGATGTGCAGGAATTTGTGACATGTCTGAAGAGCACAGACAAAAACACAAATGCATGTTAGAGACTCTTAAGATTTCTGTGTATTTTACCATGCAAAGAAAGTAACTCCTGTGTCCTTGTCCCACAGGTGTTAAACCGGGTCACATCCCCGGCTCCAAATGCATGCCTTTTTTCAGTTTCGTCGACAATGACGGCATGATGCTGTCCACGGAGGAACTGAAGAAGTTCTTTGAGAAGTCAAAAGTGGACCTGAATAAGCCGATCTGTGGATCCTGCGGCTCCGGTGTGACCGCCTGTCACTTGGTGCTGGCTGCCCATCTGTGCGGCGCCCCCGAGGAGGCGTCTGTGTACGACGGATCCTGGTATGAGTGGTTCACTAAGGCTCCACCAGAGCATGTGGTCTCTGAGGCCGAAAGCAAGCTTTGAGGAGGACGAAGACAAACCAGCATTTGATATATTCTCACTGTTCTCAGCATGTAACTCTTTATCCTGTAAAGGCCCTCTCTGTACAGGCCCATGATTTGAATAATTCAGCTCATACAGGATCATTTTCACTAAATCCTGAATCTGAAAAGCTTCTGCCTGCCGCCTGTGGCCTTTTTAAAGAAATGTATCCATGTGGCACAACCTGCTGGTGCTTTAGTGGATGTGCAGTTAATAAACGTGCCTTGAAAGACTTTTGAAGAACTAATGTGTCTGTCATAGCCTCTGCTTTACAGACTGTGTTCTACTGTTGGCACACGGAGGGATCTTATAGTATCAAAATAATACAAATTTACATTTCCTGTAATATTTCGCACATACATTAATGATTATTCATGAGTTAAAATGTGATGGCAGAAGTGCATCAAATCAATTTACAGAGATTTCTAATATTTATTTTTTTATTTTAAACAGAAAACCACTAAAATTTTATTTACAAAGTTAGAGTTTGAATGTAAAGGTGCACATTCACATTCATGTAAAACTAATAAGACTTATGAAGAAAAACATTGTTGTTAATGTAATAATACTTAAAATAATAGTTTGGTTGTTTACAGATATTGTCCATTATTTTATTGTATACAAACAAACAGAAAACTACTGTAAAATTTTCCATAAATTTCATTTATACTTTTACAACATCCAGCTGCTCTGTGTCTCAAGTAGAAGAAGAGATTTTATTTAATATTTAATGTGTTTTTATGTATTTGTCATGTTTATTAATGACGCATCTTGAATGCGTGCTGTGCGGTGTTTGCACATTTTGCAGGCGCAAAGTTCACAGTTTGCAGAGAACATGGAGTTCACGCTTTCTGCATGTTTAACATTTCCCTCTAGCGCTCACGGCTTGTATTTGTACCCATCATGGCGGCTCAGACCCGGGCTCTGGTGTCGGGACAGTGGCTGTCGGATGCGATCAGAAACAACCTGATCGGACCGAAGCTCCGCGTTCTGGACTCGTCATGGTATCTACCGAAAACCAAACGGGACCCGAGGGCTGAATTTGCGCAGAGGCACATCCCGGGCTCGTCGTTTTTTGACATAGACCAATGCAGCGATAAAAGCTCCGAGCTGGATCACATGCTGCCAACTTCCAGACACTTCTCCGAGTATGTTGGAGATCTGGGCATCGGCAACGACACGCACGTCGTCGTGTACGACACCAGCGACTTCGGGGCGTTCAGCGCGCCCCGCGTCTGGTGGATGTTCCGGCTGTTCGGGCACGGCTTGGTGTCGGTGCTGGACGGTGGGATGAAGAACTGGTTGGCTGAGGGCCGTCCTGTCACATCCGAGCACTCCAAACCGGAGAGCAGAGAGTTCAAGGCGACTCTGAACCAGGCGTGGGTGAAGAGCTATGAGGACGTGCTGGTCTGAACCAGGCGTGGGTGAAGAGCTATGAGGACGTGCTGGAAAACATCGGCACCAAGCAGGTCCAAACTGTGGATGCAAGGTCTGCAGGGAGGTTCAGAGGAACCGAGCCCGAACCCAGAGATGGTGAGCAGGATTTCAAAATAAAAGCACTAAGATGAGTGGACAGGTGGAATTATAAAGTATGCATGATTGATTGAACAGAAGTGATCTCATGGCATCTTGTTGGTTTGTTGGGACATTACCTGTTGTAAGACTTTTAACTGACTTGTTGAATTGTATCTCACTCCTTTCTCTCTCTTGCCCTCGCAGACACGCTGCCGGGTCATTTCCCCGGTACCATCAACATGCCGTTCCCGTCTTTCATGGACGCCTCTGGAAAAGAGCTGGGAACTGACCAACTGTCCAAACTGTTCAAAGAGGCCGGGGTGGACCTGGAGAAACCACTGTGGGCTACCTGTGGGTCCGGTGTCACGGCGTGTCATGTTGTTCTGGCTGCTCACCTGCTGGGACACCCCGGGGTGTGTGTTTATGACGGATCCTGGTCTGAATGGTTTAAAAGGGCGACTCCAGAGCACATCATCTCAGAGGGGGAAGGGAAGAAGGTGTGAAGGGACGAGTACAGGGGTGTAGTGTAGTGATAGTCCATGTTTCATCTGAAACATTCAGTGAAAATCTCCTCTATACTATGCAACTCATCTAATTTTGCATCACACAACAGTTGCACAATTTAGAAAAGGTTCACACTACCCTGAAATGACTTCACTGTTACAAAAAGTGCAATTATTCTCAAGATTCATGTCTAAAAAATTTGTGTCAAATGTTCACTTTTCTCAGAGGAGGAGTTAATGTGAACATATTTGTGAATCCTTTCACAAATATTGCATTAAATGCAAACACAAAACTTCAAAATCTGGATAACACTGGAAGAAAACGACTGACATTGTTTCCCATAATCCCCCTGGGACTGTGAGGGAGATTATCAGTATTTGTTCAGTGTATGTATTTTGCCCTTCTGTTATCAGAGGCTAGCTACTGAATAGGGAAGTTTTTCCTTCATGTATGACCAAGCGGCAACCTCAAACATCCACTTTAGGCTGGATACAGAACGAGTCAGTCTCCGTAAGTCCCCATGTTAAAATGTCCAGCATAGCAGAAATAAACATGTTTACAGCCTGGTACAAAAAAAATAGTTTTAGTCTTGAGAGCTAAGTCTGAAGTTTTATAGAACTCACCCGTTCAAATTAGGTTGAGGCTTAAAGTTATGCATAATTAACAGCTTGGCTGCTTTAATTGACAGGTGGGTGCTGTTAGATGGCGTGTTTGAGCTCCTGGGCATTTTAAAAAGGGAAGTCCTTGTTTTGCTACAGAAAGATAAAGGTCACATTTTTCCCTTTTAAAATATGCCAAGCTCTTGACATGAGTAAAAACTTCTTTATTCAGTAACTAGAAATGTAAATATTTTGCTTTGTTAGAGGCTCATCTGTGACAAAAGGGCAAAATACACACACTGAACTAATATTGATCTCCTTCACAGTCTGTGGGATTATATATTATATCGTTTTGGTCGTATTCTTCCAGTGTTGTATAGATTTTCAGAAGTCAAAATGTTTTGCTTTTGTATTTTCACCTCATAACATATTTTAGACGTGACCTTTATCCTCGTGTAGCAAAGCATTGAACTTCCCTTTAAAATATGTCATGACATGGAGGATGTCAGATGACAGGGCAAAATACATACATACATATAAATACATACATACATATTATAGGAAACAATTTTCTTTTATTCTTTGCAGAGTTTGATTCAAATCAAATGTTTTATTTTGTATTTTCGTCTCATAACATTTTAATTTCATCGTGAGTAAACTGTTGGAGAAGAAAATTCAACTTAATGTGAAAAAATTAGGCAGATAAAAAGGCCTACAGAAAGACTGCAGCTTCTTTTGCTGAGATGCAAAAAAAAAAAAAAAAAAAAAAATTGGGATGCTGACGCAGACGAAATCAAAACCAGTTCAGTCCGGTTCCTGTGCTTGATTTGAGGTGTCTGGCAAGATGCCCGATTTTCAAGACAAAGTTTGAGTTTGTCTATTTTAGGTTTTGTTTTACCATGTCGGAACTATGCACAGTCTTACAATGTGAAGTATTTGACTCGTATGTAACCTGAAAATACTAATGTGAAGAATAATTAAGAAATTCCTGAGTCCTATTTTGAGAGTGGCTTTGAAGATTGCAGTCAAAGCTGTGCACCTATTCCAACCTGAATCGTGTTTTTGTTACAAGCGATCTGGCGTCTTTGAATTGTTACACATGGTGACTAACAAGTTATCTAAAACACTGTTTATGATGTCAGCTGTTGCTATGTTGCACTGAGGTGAAAAGCAAACTGTACAGACCAGAACAAAAGAGCGTTACTGATGGGCAAAACAGAACGAACAAGTCATTTTGAACAATTCTTCTCAAACTGTGGACTTTGCCAAACCTCCACCCTGTGATGGACAGCGCCTTTATTGGGGTCTATTTAGCTTCTGACACTCATCCACTGATGCATTAGTCATTTTCAAGCAATGCTAAAGCACCATAAAACACCACTGTAGCTGCTAAGACATGTTTCTGTATTTTTGTTAAAGTATTGTCAATAAATTCGAAGCTATTAGAAAAGACAAGACTATATTTTTTCATTACTTTCACACTCAGCTTGACTTTGAAGTGTAATGTTATATATGTTACAAACGTTTTTATACCAAACATTTTTATGTGAAAAAATAAAAAATAGTATAAAATGTGAACAAACAGATAAGTTACATAAAGCCCTGTGATAAGCTGGTGACGTGTTCAGGGTATACCCAGCCTCTTGCCCAAGATCAGCTGGGATAGGCTCCAGCCCCACCGTGACCCTTGGTGATTTCACCCTCAGTACATGAGTGATTGGGGAAATTTGCTATAGAAACCAAAACTGTTTTTTGTACCAGGCTGTAAACATTTGTATCTCTGCTGTGAAGCTAGACTTTTTAACATGGGGAGCTTGTTGTGGAGAAATTGCTGAAGTCAAAGGTCAATGGTGAGGTCAGGAAGGAACAAAGTGTTCAGGAGCTTCTGATTATTTATTGACACTTGGCCAAGGAGAATTAGAGACACTCTCAAAGTTCATCAGAAGTGCCTGAGTTGGTCTCACATTCTGCCCAACTCGTCCTGGTGGATAGACTTTAAACCCCAAGATAACACCACAAATACTATACGCCCAGAATTAGTCAACAAGAATGTTTTTATTCATGCGGGTGTTATTGTCAGCATGTTAAGGAGACACTTTTGTCTGTTTACGCAGACTGGAACGTCAACAGCAAGCTATCTTATTATGTCTAGGAAGGCAGCAACAGGTCTCTTCGACCCTGGCCACCACAGTGTTGAGTTAGGCTGGTACCTACTGTTCTCAACCAAAGCCAATTCATTTGTGATTCATTTTGATGAATTCAAAATGACCGAATCATCATCATAGCTATTGCAACTAGCCTCAAGTGGCCATTTGTGGACTGCATTGCACTTTAACAATCAGTGTATACTCTGTGCAGTCTCTCAAAACTAAATTCTTTATAAGGTTTTAGATTTATATATTGCATAGTTCACTGTTACTTGGTTTTTATTTTACTGTTACTGGTTTTATTTAACTGTTATTTATACATGTGTATATAGTGTGTATATAGTGTTAAAATAGTATATTGTATAGCAGTCCCACCAGGATTTCGCGGGCTTTTTAAAAAAATAGTTGCCGCCTAAAATGCCTAAAGTTGCATGAGGTTTTCAAAAAAATTGTGGTGAAAGTTGCTGTGCTTTTGACATTTTTGTTGCGATTTTGTTGCGGGAGGAAGTGAAAGTTGCGATAAGTTGCGATTTGACAGTCGTCGCTGGGGGTGAGGGGCCCCGTCCCTGGGGGCAAGCCCCGGAGAGGCCGCAGCGAGCACTAAGTCCACGGCCCCGGGAAGCGGCAAGGTCTGGGTGGGAGGGCGCTGTAAAGCTCGAGCCCCAGAGTCTTTCCAAGCTGACCCAGAGCTGGTCATGACGCACCGCTGCGGGGAGAGGTCCCACGAGGGAATCCTCCCGCACTGTGTGGCCATCCCTGACCCGCCGAGTTGAATCCCCCGGGCAGACTGCGCGGAAGTTGCGGAAAAAATCGCGGTGATTGGTTAAAATTGCAACACCGCCCTGAATTCACGGGGATTCACTGAAGTTGCGTTGAATTTGCAAATCGCAACATCGCGAATTCCTGGAGGGTCTGGTATAGGTGTGTATAGTGTTTTGTTTTCTTGCTATCACTTAATATCTCACTTACTGTTTGGGAGCTGCTGTAAACAAAAACAATTTCCCTGCGGGGATTAATAAAGTATTTCTGATTCTGACTCATTTCGATGAATTTCAAAATGAGCGGATCATCCAAACGCGGTGAACTCCCCCGGCATTGAATGCCACACCAAAGATGGCCGACCGCGCCTGACGTGCGTGACCCGGGCTGCCCGGTGAGCTGCCTGAAGGTCCTGACGAAATAAACAAATTGGGGTCCTCTCTCTTCGCTGTAAGCTAGCTAGTCGAAACGGTTGTTACGAGTCACATTGTTTCACAACAACTGTGGCAAATTGTGAGAAATAACACCAATGTGTGTCGGTTAGAGTGTTCGGGGGAATGTTTATAAACCCAGAGTTCGGCTCGGTTCGCTCGGTTCCGTCCTAACTGTCCCGGTTTTTCTGCTTTTTTAAACGTCGACGGGTGTTTTTTTTTTTTTTTCTTCAAACGGTAACGTTAGCATCGGCTAAGCTAACAGGCTAATTTAAATTATTCGACATTTACCTGAACAAATAAAAAACAGGTGAGTTCAGATTAAAGGACGTCACGTTTGTTAGTGTTAATGATGATTTTAAATCATTTCACAGTCGATAGATTTAATTTATCCTCGTCGTGTAAACACACGAATCAACGGTCGGTGGGAGCTAACGTGCGCTTTCATGTTTTTTATTTATTTAGTATGAAAGCAGTTTGATTTATTAATAATTAATCTGTTTCATAGGTTGTTTTTCCACAGGGAGGCGTTGATGAGCAACAATGTCTGGCATCGCTCTGAGCAGATTGTCCCAGGAGCGCAAAGCCTGGAGGAAAGACCACCCGTTTGTAAGCAGCCACAACAACAACAACAACAACATCCACACAGACTTATAAACAACACCCGAGACTGATCAGGTTCTGGTTCTGTTGTCTTGCAGGGTTTTGTCGCCGTGCCGACGAAGAATCCTGATGGGACGATGAACCTGATGAACTGGGAGTGTGCCATTCCCGGGAAGAAAGGAGTGAGTTCACCTACTCTGAACATGTAAAGAGTTATATACGTCAGAGGGTGTGCGTTACGGCCAATACTGGCACGAGTGACGTGCCAATAATGACGGTAATGCACACCTGCACCTGGGCTGGTAGCTCAGTCCGTAGGCTTATGGTGGAGTAAGGTGGAGAGGTGCCAGTTCACCTCCTCAAGGTGCCCTTGAGCAAGACGCCAACCGTCCACCATCTCGCTCCACATTAAGGTTTATTTCAGGTAGAAATACATTTAAAAAAAACAAGAATTTCCCCTCAGGATCAGTAAAGTATTTGTTCTATTCTTCCCTTGTTATCGCTGAACGAGATGCGATGAGACGGTCAACAGAAAATATTCGAGCCTCACCTCTCACCCTCTCAGGATCAGTCCCCAAAGTTTCCCCAAACTGGATAAATGCCACACACATAAACACTAAACTTCCTTTCCGGTTCAGTCTCGTAGTGATGAAGATATCTGCTGTAAAACTTTTTTTTTACAGATTAAGAAACTCAGTCTGTGCCGTGTCAGCAACTCACCGCAGTGCTGATGCAAACATTTCCAATAACTTTCAAAAATCTAACCGTATTGAAAAAGATGTACGTGATATTCTGAAGCTCCATAAAATACAGAATATTCATTAAAGAAAGATGCAAGGGGCGGTCGGTAGCGTAGTGGGTTAAGCGGCCGCCCAGTGTGTGGAGGATATAGTCCTCGCTGCAGCTGGGCCGGTTCGAATCCCGCATCGGACGGACATTTACTGTGTGTCATTCCCCCTCTCTCTGCTTCCTGTCTGTCTTCAGCTGTACTATCAATAAAGGCATAAAAGGCCAAAAAAATAATCTTTAAAAAAAAAAGAAGAAGAAAGAAAGATGCAAGTCAGATGTATTACTCCATTCAATGACTTCCACTGTTCAAACCTTCAGCCAGATTTACCTCTCAAACCGTGCTATCGACCGTTGTATCAGCAGGATTGTTACATCTTAATTCTGTGTCATGCATTTGTAATTTGTCAAATTACTGCAAATGATGAAGCCGTCTTATCACACACTCTCTGTTCAGAGTAACCGACATTTAAATACATGAAGCTCATTTTGTCTTTTGCGCTAGAAAAACATCTGAAGTTCAAAGTTTGAATGATTCAGGCGTTTCAGGAAAACCAGCTTTGATCGTCATGCAGAGGAATGGTTGTTTAAAAAATGTTTAATAAGTCTGTGTGTTATTTCTTTCTTCATCAGACCTTGTGGGAGGGCGGACTCTACAAACTCAGAATGTTGTTCAAAGACGACTACCCCTCTTCACCACCCAAATGTGAGTGCCACTTCACAGTCTGTAGTTTCGTTCTCTGTTGACGGGCAGACATTTACATGCAGCTGTCTATTCAAAATAAGAGAGGGACAGCTCAGGAAATAAGAGATAGTGCCAATGTGTAAATGATGAACCCTGAAGCGAACACATCCATCCTCTCATCTCGAGCTTCCTTTAAGCCCTAAAATCCTAAATTTCTCTCCTCAGGCAAGTTTGAGCCACCAATATTTCACCCGAACGTCTACCCATCCGGCACCGTGTGTCTGTCGATCCTGGAGGAGGACAAAGACTGGAGGCCTGCCATCACCATCAAACAGGTCACAACAGTTTTATGTGCAGTTATGTCTTGATTATGACTGAATATAACGTACACAGACCATCACACAGAGCTGCAGTCTGACTGCTGATTTGTTGTTTTCAGATCCTGTTGGGGATCCAGGAGCTGCTGAACGAGCCCAACATACAAGACCCAGCACAAGCAGAGGCTTACACAATTTACTGGTGAGTGTGTGTTCTGTTTGTCAGACGCTGATTTAAATGCCCTGAACTGTCAGAGCAGTTCTCTTTTCAGTCATGACCTTTAGACGACAGAGGGAAGTCATAAAACAAACAAATAAAGGAAAGCTTTCTGTTCTTTCTTTCTACTCTGATATGTTTTATTTTGAAAATCTACCAGACTCTCTGTGTCGCTGCTCGACACATCTGGTCGGATCACAAACATCGCCTAGGACGGTGCAGTCGGGACAAACTGACATCATCATGGTTGAAAACGTCTTTCTGTCTCTTGTCTTTCAGTCAGAACAGGATGGACTACGAGAAGCGGGTAAGGGCACAGGCCAAGAAGTTTGCCCCGACATAGAGAGGAGAGCTGGGCCTCTGATCCCGCCTGAGCAGCCTGAACTTACGGAGGATACAAACAGGAGGCAGGCAGCACCTGAAGGACCACTCCAACAAGAATCCAGTTTTGAGTATTATCATACTATCACACAGGTGGCGAGTGAGCCTTTTTTTTTTTTCTTTTTCTTTTTTTTTAAAACAACAAATCATACAATAAGATCATAACTTTACCTTCAACAAATGTTTATGCATTTTCAATGCATAGCTCATGATCCTAGAACTCCGCTGTCGACACGACCTTTCGCTCTTTGTAACTCTTGTATAATCCATATCTCCAGTTTCTTCATGAGTCCTGCGAAGCTCACTCATGCCTCCATCGAATACTGTAATAAAGTAATGCTAATGTATCGGCAGAGCTGTAGAAATAAGATTTCACGTCCAAACCACTCTCTGTGTAAACGTTCAAGAGGAGGAGATTTCGCTAAACCTTCCAGTTTTTAATGAAGAAAAATCCCACCGAGTATTGTAGATAGTGTTTCACGAGGAGCTGGGACAAAGCGTTTCGTTCCCGTCACATCCCAGAAAAGCATCAAAAAATACAGTCGACACGTCAGATTCAGGTAGAAGACAATCCTGGCACTTGTATATTGGTTGTTAAGCTAAAACTAAAGTGGTGTTTGTCCATCTCAACGAAGGGAGGAGTTTAAATCCTTTTATTGCAGTGGAGAGAAGATAGTGTTCAGATTCTTTTTGTGAATCCAACTCGGGAGTGAAAGTATTCAACGTCAACACCAGCACGCCGTCTGCTTCCCCTCCCCGCCCCCCCCAAAAAAATAGCTACAAAATGAGACAGAGGAGAGTTTTTCATAGTGAAAGTAACAAAAAGCTGTCGCTGTGTGAGCACCACTTTGAGTCGTTTTATCCCACAATGCTTAGAAAACAAAAAACATGTCTCATCGAGTCACAATCGTGAAAGAAGCTGTTTTAAAATCTGGCGAACAGAAGCTGAAGGATCCCCGTTGGAATGGCCTCTCAACCAGCAACAGAGAGACAGAAAGTGCACTTGAGAGTTAAAGCGAAGGCCTGAGATTTTTTTTGCCTCTGAGTATATGAGTGCATGTACATAATATAAATAATGAAAAAATTGTGGAAGTTATGTTTTATATTGTTTTAGCCAGTTAACATTTGTGTGTGGTATTATAACAAAAGAACACAATAAATGGCATACAATTGTGAAATAAAGTTGAATAAAAGAACAAAAAAAGTTTGTTCCTGAGTTTTTTTATATTTCGACATAACTTCAGTTTTTATCCATGACGGCACTCACAGGTTTCTGAGCTTAGGTGTCGTCCACCTGATCACTTTTTGAGAAGAAAGGTGAAGATTGAAGGATGTGGTTCAAGGGATGAAAGGTCGGGGGATCAATCAGTCAGACTTAAATAAAACACCCCACATCCCCTGCCCTGAGTAGTCGAGGGGTGAAAGGTTGATGAAGGACTTTGGAGATCGGGGATGGGAATAAGACCAGGATTCGAGAGTCGAGCCTCTGAGTACATCACTCTGTGTGTTAGAGCCCTGTGGTTCCTGTATTTGATTGAAATAGAGATGAAAGGATTTGAAAATACAGTCAAAGAGGAGTGAACAGTGAAGATGTGCTTCAGCACTTGATGTGCAGAAACAGGATGAGGTCTTTCTTCCTGAACTTAGTCATAAAACTTTATTTGAAGCAACATCTAATTATAAATACCATCAGAATAAAACAACTTTATTTTTGGACACCGAGGCGTGTTATCTTTGTCAAAATGTCACTTTTTTCTTTTTCTTTTTTTTTAGTCGTGTCCACAGTGAAACCTGATGTAATGCTCTCCGGTGTCTTGCATGACATTCTTAAGAAATTTAACACCTTTTGTTTTGCCTTACCTCTCCTGTGGTTTATTCTCTCAGTATGACCTCAATTGGCCAAAAAGACACCAAACCAGCAAAGACGCAGGTGAGAAACCTATATATTTTTTTTCTCTGTTTTGTTTTGTTTTGTTCTGCTGCTGCTGCTGCTGCGTGTTAAACAATGTGCTGGTGTTGTTTGTGATGATTTCCTTTTGAACATGTTGTGCCCTAGGTGAGGGCCGTAGAAAGCCCTCAGGTGCTGTCCCTGTCGCTGCCTCATTATGTTGATCCTGGATCAGACTCGAACGCCCACGGTTACCACAGCTTGGGCCACTGTCTTCGCAACAACATATTTCCAGGTCTGTACATCAACATCCAGTCTCTATAAAGACCCCCAGTCTCCTAACACTTCATTTTAGTATCTGTTGTAATGTGCAAGACGAGTGGGTGCACGATCAGTCGGGGAGTATTGACAACCAATGACAGCCAACACACTGCTGCCAATATGTTGTTAAGCTGACATGACATGAACGTTACTTCACAGGCAGTGGCCACGTTGGACAATAGTAAATCAAGGGGATCCTGAGTAACACAATCTGTCTTATCCTGCTGAATAATTTAGCTGTGAATGTTGCCATGTGCACTGAGTGACACGCTAACTTACTCTCACTCGCTCATTTGCTTGTATTTCAGGTGTGGTGAGCTGTTCGGCTGCCCACATGAGTTCAAAACATGCCGTCCCACTTTCAGAACAACCATTTCCAAACTGATGATTGCATGAAATATATATATTTTTAAAAAATCACTATTATTGCTTTTTTGATGCACAAATCCATAACATAACAGTTAGGAACATTGTTTTATTTGTGACAGATTTATATTCCCAGCATTTTTGTCTAAATTGTATGTCACTGACTTTTGATTGGACTTCACAAGTGGTGCTTCCTGTTTGACTTCTTCCTGTGACTAAATCTGTGTAGAAAAAAGGTGCCGAAATCTAAGTTCGGGTTTTAAAAATCTGTGTAGTTTTGGTGCCTTTATTATAAGTAGTTTTGATACCTTAGTCTAAAATATTTTGGTGCCTAAATCTAAGTAGATTTGGTGCCTTAATCTAAGTAGTTTTGAGACCTTAATCTAAGTAGATTTGGTACCTTAATCTAAGTAGTTTTGGTGCCTTAATCTAAGTAGTTTTGATACCTTAATCTAAGTAGTTTTGATACCTTAATCTAAGTAGTTTTGGTACCTTAATCTAAGTAGATTTGGTGCCTAATCTAAGTATTGATACCTTAATCTAAGTAGATTTGGTGCCTTAATCTAAGTAGTTTTGATACCTTAATCTAAGTAGCTTTGGTGCCTTAATCTAAGTAGTTTTGATACCTTAATCTTAGTAGTTTTTATACCTTAATCTAAGTAGATTTGGTGCCTTCATATAAGTCGTTTTGTTTTCTAAATCTAAACTTCTTAGTCTTGTTAAATTTTATTTCATTATTCACACTTTTTCTTTCCTAACCCACCTTTAATTCACCCCACTGAACCTTCTGTCTTCAGGTGCTCCTTTAACATGGAGGTCCCTCACCATGGACTCCTACATCAGCCACCCTCTGACTGGTTGGCCTGCTGACCCCCATCTCTGGTATGGGCACAAGACAGATGAACTGGGTAGGTTTTTCTTTCTCCTTTTATTTTTCTGTAACTGCTCTGGTTAACACGTTCATGACACACCTTTTCGGCTTCTTTTCTTCTTCTTGCAGTCCAGTGGACAGAGAGAAACATCATGAACCAGAAACTCAACATGAAACTGACAGCGATGGAAGAAAAAAAAAAGGGCACTGCAAAATGAGGTCCAGCTTCCTACAATGAGACCACAACAACACACACACACCGCCTTTGTAATTCACACCTCAGGTTACCTTGGAAATGCTAAAAAAAAGGTGTGACATGCAGCATTACATGTTGTAACATTGGTGTTAAGCAATAAACAAACGATAAAGATAAGACATGAAATACCACTAAAAAGATTATTGGTTAGATCATGGCTGATAATGTCTTTGGTTTGGGATAAACCAAACTGTAATCAGTTAGGTGTCACAGAACAATAGCGCCGCTCATTTTTGTGCATTTACATGATTAAAGAAACGAAAATAAACTTGATTTATTGAGTCATTGTGATGCTTTTTTTTCCGTCTCCTTTAACACCGCTTAAAAATTTGGCGTAAAGGTTATCGCAGAGGTCCCGACTCAAACTAAAACTAAACAACCTGAAACCGTCGAGTGCTACCAGCAGTTTGAAGGGGTTATTTGTCTCTGTGTGATGTGAAGGCAGCACAATGGAGGTGGTTTCAACAGAAAACCACTGAAACTTGCTTTTTGTCACTACCTCCTGTCTTTCCTCTTCAGTCAGACCTATATATATATAACAAGTATAGTAGAAGTGATCTGCTGCGTTTTTTTCTTTACTCCACAGATGAAGCAGGTGAATTTGCATCGATTGATTCGACTAGTAATGTTAAACTGGTAAACAGTATATCTGATCAACACCAACATGTCAGCACTGACACTGCGAGTGTCTTTAACTGCACTAACAGATAACTGTGCAAGCACAGGACAGACAATGTTTAAAGTTTTTGGACTGTATGTAAATACTGTAGCAGTTTATGCAGCATTTACTCCACAGGATATCAGTCTGTTAACGAGAACTGTACATATTTTAGTGTTTGACTTCTGCATTAGATTAGGCAAATGTAGTGAAAAAAATAGCACTAGTTTACTTATGATACATCTTTGAAAGATGTTTATTTTTGTTGATGTTGTTTTTACATGTTTTGCAGCATGAAGTGTGCCCTCCCTTGCTACTGTTCTCACCTCCACCCTAACTGAGAAACCCCCTCCCCTCCACTGACTCTGTGGTTTGTTGGTGGACTTATTTCTCGCTGCCTTACGAGCACAAACATCACTATGGTCTTCTAGACAGCGAGAGCTGTGCGCTCTTCTTCCTCTTCTGCACGCCTCAAACCATTGTCCGACCTTAGTCTCTCCTTTCACCACTGCTAGCTGATGCCAACACCTAAGTAGGCGCATGAACTTGTGGGGTGATGCATCAGATCACCGTTTGACATACTGCAGGCCTGAACCCACTCAACTAACCTGCTGAGTTGAAACATAATGTGTTGCAACAGTTGTTGTTGTTGTGTGCGTGAATGCTTTGTGGCTTGCAGCTCTATGTACAACATGTTGCACAATGGCCCCTCATTGAACTTTAAGACTGAGATGAATGCATTGATCTTATAGTTCGACTGTGCAGGTTTCAGTGTAAAACTTCTGTTAGAAATGTTTCCCCTTATCTCCACTCTCTGTTGGGGATTTGGGATTGTAAATTACTGAGGTTATATTGTTTGTTTTTTAAATTAATTTGTACAGTAAAGTATGGAATAAAACACTTATACAAGCCTGAAACGTGAAATAAACAGTACTAATATCTAGTACTAATATCCTTTTAAAAAACTGGCATCTGTGCCCGATTTATAATTAAATAAATATGGTATAACTAATAGTACGATAAAAGGATATTAGTACTGCTGATTTCACGTTTAAGTGTATAAAATTTGGGGTTTTCCATTAAATATGACAGTGATTTACTGTAAAATGAACAGTCTGTCACTTAAAATGCTACTTTATTCTGTATAAGTTTATGTAAATAAAGGTTTTGCCATTAAATATGCATTTTCTTTTTAAAAACAAACAAAACTGGCAGCAGTGGTTGCCAGAATTTTATCACAATAAATAGGTATAACTTTACTTTCTAATATTACGACAACAGGATATTAGTACTGTTATTAGTTTCTGACGTTTAAAGTTGGCTTTTTTCCATGTTTTGTTGCATAGTTGACATGAAAATACCGTATGAATGCCATATATAACAATATATTTTGAAATAATCGTGGTTTATCAAGAATACTACTTTATTCTGTAAAAAATTCCCTTATAATGCCATATAAATTAAGCTTGTGCCAAGAAATATGAAATATGTTTTATCATTGTCAGAGTTTATAAGTGACAACACAATAAGCATGAACACTTATTATTATAAACCTGTGATCTGGTGCTATAGAAATTTGAATTTAATAGCAATTCATGAAACTAATCTTTTCTTTCTTTCTTTCTTTCTTTCTTTCTTTCTTTCTTTCTTTCAGTCTTTCTTTCTTTCTTTTTACAGTAACTCTTGAGACGAAGCGTTGAAATAAAATATAAATCTTGAGATTGGAAAAATTAAAGTCATCTTCAATTAAAGTCTTGACCTGGTGTCTTACATTTAAGACAAAGTGACGAACTAACAATCAGAGGAAATGTCTCGCGGCCTATGGCTTCACAAATGAAATGTTTGGTGACCTTTTTTAGAGAAGAGCCGAGCTGCTGCTTTAACTCTTAGTTCTCTTTCCCTGTATAGAAGCAGTAGAGTAAAATATACTGTATATGCTTCTGCAGCGCTTGCGGCTATAAGAGCAGTGGTTTTGACGCTGTACTACTTTTTTTGCTCTGTGTGTGTGTGTGTTCGCATCTTAAATAACCCCATAGTTCTAAATTGGGACGGTTTAAGCCTCTTTAATCCTCCGAATCTTTATTTAAAGCTGCGTTTCATTGTCATAAACCACTTCATAGGACGACCTGAGCTGTTTCTCTTTATACAACCCACTTTACGTTGTGATTGAAAGCGGATGCGGTGGCGTGCTTTGTATTTCTTGTTTTCAGTGTAATTATGTTAAAAGCTGTGTGATGGGGTCCAGGTAGGTAGGTGTCTGTTGGGTGAAGTAGGCACTTCTCCTCCTCCTCACCCCCCCCTCCACCTAGGCCCGTCCTCTCTCTTACTATCACACGACCTCATGAGGCTTCCTGTAAAGCCCCAGATACCGGCTGTGGTTACAAGTGGAAAATGTTACTGGGCACTTTAAAGAAGAGACAGGGGCGAGAATGAGGAGAGAGAGGGATGAGTGAGTGATAGAAAGAGAGAGCGAGAGTGAGAGAGAGAGAGAGAGAGAGAGAGAGAGAGAGAGAGAGGGTGGGAGGTTGCATAAGAGACTGAGGTAGAGATGTGCGAAAGATCTTCTGAACTCGTCAGCCCACCAGAGGGGACGACAATGTGTTTCCTCTCAGGGACCTCCTCCTGTCTTTACTGACCACAGCTCACGAGGTACTGTATCAGTTTCTTTGCAGATGATGTTCAAATTTATCTTCACACTGGCTCTTTGTTTTATTATATGACTGCTTCATTACCTAGGTTTCCTGATCTCGTTACTCAGAACAAATGCTTTTGTTTTCCCCTTTGTGCTTAAGGTTACGATATGATACGCATATCAATTGCGGGTGACGCATCTGCGCTTGTCATTGTAGTCCTACTCAGTTCAGGCTTTGACGGAAAAAAAAAAACAGCAACGCCTGATGACTCAAACCAGTGACAAAATGTGAAACTTTATGGAAAATATCCACGTCATGTAAAGAGAATCTGTGTATGTCTCTTCTTAATAAAACATAATAGTCTTGCTGTAGAACATGGTTCAAACTGTGTCTGTGGTGGACTAGCACAGGTGTCACTGTTTCCAGTAAAGTTTCACATTTAACTGCTCGTTGCCGCCTTCTCAGGATGACTATATTTCTGCTCTCAAAAGCTGCTGATGATGATTGGCTTATGCAATTTCAACGTCCAGGTTTCAGAAACGAGTTTCTCTCCATTAAAAAACATTTCCATACGAAGGTAGAAACTTGTCTGAGTCATAACCACCACTTTGTCGGAGTCCAAGATTATGATTTTAACACATATTCATCTATATTGTGAACATTTTTATGTTGAATATGTTAATGTATTTAACATCGACACACAGTATATCCAACATATAATATAACAATGTATGCAAAGGCTGTGATGAATTAACGCTTTTCAAGTATCCCAGAGGTCCTACATAGAAAAAATAAGGTCTCATGCCCTCTTAAAGTTTCCATCTTCATTGATAATTCTGGCTAACCATGTGTTTTGTGTCTCTGTAACCATTTTTTAACATCTGAAGCGGCTGTACTCTTCCATGATCCGAGGTTTATTTAAGCAGCTGTGACCACCCCGACCTTTGAAACCACCCGCTCAAACCGCCAAGACATTTACTCATGTACACGTTCATGTGCTTTGTCCCGTAGTATACCAGTTTCCATCCCCAAACTACACTATATTTTCAACATAGAATTTTTTCGACGCTTCTGCCAAATAACACTTACAAGCATCCTTTCATAATCTGTTAAATGTTTTGTAAAACACGGCTGCTCTATGTGTTATACGAAGTAATTTCAGACCTTCCATCATTGGATTTTTAGTCTTGTTGTAATGTGCTGTTTGTCCCCTTTGTTTACAGTCATAGTGTCGTGGTCATGGAGATCCTGTGGTCCGTGTACATCCAGGTGGTTCTGTTTTCAGTGGGTGCTCACTCTCACAGAGGTATATTTGAGGATGTTCATAACTGAAACTGTTTCTATGTTACTGTCCTGAAATCCCTTCGAACGGGGAAGTTTAACCGTCCGAGTTTAAGTCCAGCAACACTGACAAATACCATTCTAATCTATCTCTCTCTCTCTGTTATGTCTGTCTCTCGCTCAAGGACTGTCCTGCGTAAATGACTATGTCAACAATGTCAGTTGTACGTGGAACGGCTCTCTGGTGGCTCCTGGTGTTAACTGCTCGATCTCTGGTCTGACGAGAGCCCGGATCTTTAGAGGCTACGAGAGAATTTCCATTGAAATAATGTAAGATGTTATACTCATTGCTACTTACCAAAATGTTATGGATTTAAAATATTTTTTGTCTTGACAGTTAAGCAAATCTGCAGCAGTTAATGGTGATTTTATTTTATTTTTTTTAGTCGAACCTGCAAGCTGGAACGACATGGAAACTCTCCTCCAGGCTGCAGTTTTGTCTTTGAAAGTGAAGTAAGTCACTCACAAAAATCATTCATAAAAACCTCTCATGGATTTATCTCTATATAAAATGAATGCCACGATTTGTCCCTACAGGAATTCAACTCTTACAAAGCTTTGCCCTACATCCGCATGGAGTGCGATGGCATGTTGGTGGACAGCCTCACAGACTACCAGCCGAAGGATCACAGTTAGTGGCTTTTACTTCATCAGTAAACTGTTTTCAGGAGGCCGTCTTAGACACATTTATATACTTAGAAACATTAGGAAATGACGTCACTCTGTTTAAGAAAGGTTAAGTCTGGGACAAGTGGACGAAAGTCAAAGTCCAGTTGCCCGATATTCAACCATGAACCTTCACAGATCTCATTGTGTGCTTTTCTTTCCACATATGTGTCCGTGTGTCTGTTTTGTGTGTGCATACAGTCAAAATGAATCCTCCAGGTATTCCCCGTGTCAACAGCACTGTCAATGAGACCTGGATATCCTGGAGTGCAGGCAGTCCTTGCTCGAGGTTCATCAAGGCCTTTAGGTTCCAAATTCAGGTCAAACAGAAAAACAAGACATGGAAGGTGAGTGGCCATAATCATAGGTTATCCTTAGGTTACACAAGGTCACGTGTGGGCCTTGAGGTCCTCGGCAGTATTGGTTGTTTTGGCTTTGATTGGGAACAGTAGGTGCCAGTCTGGCCAGGGTCGAAGAGACCTATTGCTGCCTTCTTAGTCATAATAGATAGCTTGTTGTTGACGTTCCAATCTGCGTAAACAGACATCTGTGTCTCCAGACTAGAATATACTGACAATAACACCTGCATGGGTAAAGACATTCTCTCTGACTAATTCTGCGGCGTGCAGTATTTGGGGTGTGATCTTTGGATTTAAAGTCTATCCACCAGGATGAGTTGGGCAGAATGTGAGACCGACTCAGGCACTTCTGATGAACTTTGAGAGTGTCTCTAATTCTCCTTGATCAAGCGTCAATAAATAATACAGCATAAGACATAAGAGGCTCCTGAACACTTTCTTCCTTCCTGACCTCAGCATTGACCTTTGACTTCAGCAATTTCTCCACAACAGAAAAGACATTTTTATAAAAAATACTTAGCACAATTCTGTGTAACTAGTAGTGTGCTAATTTCAGCAAGGTAGTGTCTCAGTTCGAGTCCAGCCATTGCATATTTATGATGATCACAACATTTTACTGCTTCTTCTTCATCGCCGAATTGCAACTGAGTTTCCCCGGCCGCCATTGTCACAATGCCAGCAAAGGGCTAGATACGAGGTGGTTGAATGTTGAGGTTAGCTGTTGTGTAACGGTAGCTAATTGTTTATCAGATATGTTGTTTCATCTTCAAATATCGACCATGTGCCTCCAAATTTGAATTTTTATTGTCTTTACAGTTGCTGATCAGTACAGTATATACATTTTATGGCAATCCTTTCAATAGCTGTTGAGATATTTTACATCAAAATATTAAGTGGCATATTATTTATGTGGTGCATTGATAACATCAGCTACTCATGAGGTCTACACTTCCCCTTTGACTAAATGTTATATCTTAATTCATGCTTATATTTATTCTGGTTCAATGCTCTGGTCACAAATAATGTTTGGTTTCATGCATAAATCATTCAAAAGGCAAATGCAACAGAACTTACTAACATTATTTAGATTCTGCTTCAGATTCTGGTTACGAAACACCCTAATTATGACATTCTGCCCAATTTCCATCTGTTATCAGGAGGCCAGAGATATGTTCACACACGAATTGCAGCTAGAATTACCTTCTCAGCAACTAAAGGGACACTTGCAGGTCAGGGTGAGAGTCTGCACCATTGGGGATTTGCTTAGCCAATGGAGCAACTGGAGTCCAACAACGTCCTGGGTAGGACCAACAGATACGGCGACAACATCAGAGGATGAATGTAAGAACACATTGCATTTTCAGGTTGTTTCAGTTGCAACCAAACCAACTTACAAAGTTATTACAAGAAAATAGATGCATAGATTGGTCCATCAAGTACAGATGGAAAAACACATGTAGGGTTACTTCCTTGTCGACTCTAATAGGGTGTTATATTGGTGAGACGACAGATGATACAGTTCTATACACGTCTTGCAGAGATCCTGTAAACAAATGACTAAATGCTGTACTTGTATATGCATTTTGCAAATTGTAATGTCAGCTCTCTGTTTCAGGGTGTCTTCTTGATTGGACATATTTGTGGAGATCGATGTTGAGCGTGGGTCTCATCCTTGTTATAATCGTGGTCCTTTACAGGAGTTGCATGAGCAGACGGTGAGTGTAGTGTTACGTTGTGTTTTGTTTGTTTTTATGCAGTATGTTCAATGTAATTGTTCCTTTTTTTTTTTTTTTTTTTTTTTTTTTTTGCTGCTTCAGGTTCCACAACAAGAAGCCGGTACCAGACCCTTCGAAGTATTTCCACACTCTCCATTCTCTCCATGGAGGAAATCTAAAGGTAAACATTCAAACCATACATTAAGCCTTTTTACCAAATGTCCTACCACATAGAACAGTTTGACATTTCTTTCAGCAGATGTGACCACCGAAACCTATTTATACATAGATGATCTGTTCACTTTGACTTCCTTATTGAAGCTGCTGCTCATTATGGTAGATGGATAAAATGGATCAATGTTAATCAGTATTCAGCAAAGTAACTGAATAATACTAGTAATAGTGGCTCAGTAATGTCACTGTAATGTAGCAGCTCAAAAGACTGCAATACAGCCAATACAAATGCAATTGAGTGGTACATGGTGTCATCTCCCAGCTGGAGTACCCCAGGGTTCAATGTTGGGCCCACTGACAGTATAAAGAATGGATGGTGCAGACCTGGGGCGGTCTGAATGAGGTCTGGTGCTCAAACAAGCCATCTGTAACAGCACCTACATGTCAGTCAAAGCATCCACGCTGTTATATCTGCATAACTTAAAGCCTTAATATAATTTGAAGACAGTTGTATTATAAAAAATTCACCCTCAGTACAGTTGCATGCAGGAACACAGTTGGCACTTCCTCTTTATACTTCTCACAGAGGTGCGCAGCTACATCATCACATAACAGGCCTGGTAACCATGTACAAACTTTCCTGTGGTGGAATACTATACTCTAGAAATACAGAATTTAATTAAAAGTGATTAAGTCATGTATGTTATGTATTCTGCAAAGTACAGAGTAACTATAGCTGTCAAAATAACAAAGAGGGATTAAAAAAGTACAAGCGGCATCAAATCTGAAGTAAAGAACCTCAAAATTACATCTGAGTACAGCCAGAAGGTCAGTTTACTAGTCTTGTCTTGTGAGTTCCACAACATTATGAAAAAGCCAAACAAGCAGGAAGTCCAAATACTGAAGAAAGTAGAGCTGCTGCTGTTGGGGGCCCTTCAGACAGTTTGTCTCATGACCTCCTGCCTATTTTCCATTTGCAGGTTTAATAAGAAATGAGGGTGTGTCACTCACCGCTGATTACCAGTAAAAAGTCGCAGGCACAGTCTGCCCCAGATTTTTAAAAGGTCTTTGGTGTATTTTGTTGTTGCTTCTCAAGAAACACACATGCCACTCTTTCTTTCTTTATTTCTAGAAGGGCTGAATCCTCTGTCAGCTCCTGCGTCGTTCTTCATGGCCCAGCCATGCGACCACATCTCCCCAGTCGAGTTGTGTGAAGGCTCTGACGTTGCCCCATCCACCTCTCCATCCTCCAGCTCCACCACCACCCTGCTCAGTTCAAGTTCTACCCCTCGGCTGGCTCAGACACCAGCAGGGTCGCTGACAACTCCTCCTCCTCTTCTTCATCCTGTTTCTCCAACATGGGCATTTCCTGTCCAGCTCCTCCGGCAGCTCAGCTCAAACTGACCCCAATCCCCCTACTTCACATCACGATGATTTCCACAACTGCCACAACAACCTCCACCACTCGCGCTCTGCCCATCCTCACCAACTTTCCAATCTATGAGAGCTTGAAGAAGGAGCCTCAGAGCCCGGACTCGGGCTTTGGCATCGGAAAGGAAGATGAAGAGGAGAAGGAAGATAAAATGGTTGTGAATGTAAAGAGGAGGAGGTTAATCAGCAGACCTCTCCTCTCGTCATCCTCCCTCTCTGTCTTCCTCCCTGGACATGCCCTCCCTCCCTCCCTCCCTACCCCCCTCTAACACTCCCGGTCACTCAGGTATCCACTGATAGTCAACAAGTAGACACACCTGTGGCAGCTGCCAGTATAACTACTACGCCGCCTGGCCTATGGCTGGTGCCATGTGCAGGTCTTCCTCCATGCCTGTGGAGACTTGTAAAACAGGATATCTGACCCCAAAGAGCTGCAAACCACTTCAGCAATAAATCCATCTGAAAACTTCATGTAATGAATCTGGAAGAACCCCTATGTGATTGTTCAGGCAGCCTGACATGGATTAGTCTAATCTTTTTTTTTTTTTTGAAAAACAAAATTTAAATCTAAATTAATAATTTTAGTCACTTGGGGTAAGAAGAACAAGCTGAATAAAGGTCCAGGTGTAAAGATTTAGGAGTGTTTATTGACAGGAATGGTATACAGTATCCATTAGTACGTTTTCATTAGTGTATAATGCCTGAATATAAGAATCATGTGTTTTTCTAGAAATGAACTTTGTTTTTTAATGTGAATTTGGCAGCTGAGTTTTTCTCACATGCTTGGAAGGAGAGGGTGAGTGTATCATTTGTTTGCATGCTACTTACTGCTAGGTGGCACTACATCCAACACGGGGACGTTTAAAGTTTTCACAGTGAATGTGTTAACACTTATTTTGCTTCTCTGGGAAATACCATACACGGTATAAATATGGATGTTGTATCCATTATGTCATCATCAGGGTCCTGCCTCTTCCACCCCTCCCAGCTGATCAAAAATTAGCTGGCAAACAGGCCGCCTGTAATGGCATCCACCTGCTGATCAAAGCTAATGTTCTTAGCCACGGCAAGGACTGAATCTTTGTACACGGGGCAGTTGCTCTACCGACTGTGCTGAACGTCACCCATAATGTAGCTGATTTACGTATATGTAGCAATACTGCCGGACTCCTAACAAGTACCTTTAAACTTCTTACGTTCACTGCAGTTTATTTGCATTAGTGTACAAATATGCATGAAATAACATTGCAAAGCAAAGTATGAACGTAGTTATTACTTTAAACTAAATGCTACTGTCACTTAATAACGACGTTACAAACTGCTTTTTTTTTGGAGTTTGCTTTTATTACTTTAACCTAAAAATAGACAAAGACATATGTTCAAACTACAATACCATTTTAATATATATAAAAAAAAAAATTAAAAAGATAAATACCAGGGTTTTTTTTTGTTCCTGGCAGGCAGATGTGTGATTTTTAAGAAGTAAAACTTGATGTAAACGTGGTTTAATGTATGTAAATAGTCACAAATTACTTGTGATGAGGAACTTTTAGAGTCGAATCACGAGAAGATGTTATCGTAGGTGATGTCTGCTATCGCTCGCACGATCTAAGCTCATGTTTAAGGGTGTGAAAGCAACATGTAGCATTAAATTTGTTGTTGATGTTTTGTTAAAAGTTGTAAGGCAGCTGGTTTGCCATCAGTGTTTTTGTCATCTCATTTGTTCGTCCACCTTTATAAATTATTTTTAAGAGTTTGAGCGATCAAATCAACACCTTTAATCATCATAAATCATTATTTCAGAAACAGATAATTCATCTTACAATATACCAGCACCTGGTTTAAGTTTTACTGTCTACCTTACACTTTTGGTGTAATATTTCTAGGCTCTCATAAATCATTGGGGATAAATGTTGCTGCTCTCGTCTCTACATGTGCAGTATATTTCCGTTGCACTCAGTGACATCTGTGCAGAGACCAAACAAAATAAAAACCTTTGGTAGAAATGGGTCACCCTTTGACTTCCTGTGTCGTTGTGGAGTGAAGGCTGAGGGGTGGGCATGTAAACCAACATGAGAAAGAGTGTGAGTGTGTATGTGTGTGTGTGTTTACGTGTCCTGTCAGGTGGTCCTGGTGGTGTGTGTGTGT